>NC_056728.1:382791413-382898913 GCF_019279795.1 Protopterus annectens
TGCAATTATGGGTCTAGGCGTGCAGGTGTTGGCTGGCGCAGTCATATTAGGACTGCCCCGAGGATGTAAGTAATATTCTGAAATGGGCATAGCTGATGCCCATGCCTCTCAACCCCTAACAGCAAATCCACTGGACAGGACTTAAACCATTGGGGGAACAAATAGGGTCCATACCTCAGAACTGTCCCTGATTTCCAGGGACGTCCCCGATTTCGACTCAAATTCTAACTCTGTCCCACTTAATCCCTCCTAAAACTAGTGACTTTTGGAGGAAAGGTGGTGAATTACACGTAATGAATAATGACAACAATTAAGAGTTATAAACATCATTTACCTCAGAAAATGTGTATGAATTCATATGCTCTGAGTCTGTCAGTGTGTCAGGTTAATAGCACTAATAATTTAAATGTGTCCCTGAGGTTGTTATGATGAGTCCCTGATTTAGTTGATATTTGTCCCCAATCATTTGAGAGGTCTGATAGGGACAGAAAGCACATATTCCACTTACAACCTTAGAAAGATGATAGAATATTAAGTATGCAGTAGCATGACTCGGCTGAAGGATGAGGGTTCCAAAACCCAGTTTTGTACTGAAGAGTGTCACTTCCCATGTATTAGCCAAACAGGTGTAGATTGTAAGAGGAACACACCAATAATAGGAATCAAACTCTGGACAGGCCACAGATTCTGTGCAGTCAAACCGCATGCTTTCACCTAATTGGCAGCCATTCCTGATACTGTAGGCATGTAATCTGATGTAATAGGCATGACAAGGTAATATCATAGTCCTCACTCCCACCTAGATGTGTGAGTGTCAGATGCAAACACCAAATGCAGTGCATTTGCAAGTGCGGGAGCAAGTGGGTCTAAGCCTGTTTGGCCACCAGTATGCGAGTATTACACTGGTGAAGCAATGTAGAGGCTGAGTGTAAGAAACTGTAACCGGAGGTTAGCATTGCTTAGCTCCACGCAAACCCACCCACACCTGCTCACAACTGCTTTAATGTGCCTTACTCACTCCGTATCCAACGGCCTTGTTCTGCCCAGCAACAAAATAAACGGCCTCTGCAAGTCTCAAAACCAGGACCCTCCACACACAGCTAATGTGATTTACCACTAAGCCATGGCAGATATACAGACATCGGATGTTATCACAAACATATCATCCAATGCAGTCATTCAACAGTATAGGAAATGTATTTCATCATGTAGATGTATGTGTGTGTGTTTATGTCCAGATATAGATACATACATATATATAGATGTATCGAGAACATCCCATGTGACAACAAAGCATTACAAAGGAATGAAAAGGGAAACACCAGCAATGCCTGTATTATGTAGTGGTGTTGTCTTATGTAATATCAAGACTCCCTCAGACAGACATGTGTCATTAATACATGCACACATTTGTACATTGGCCAAATACATCACTCTGTGCATTTTATTTACATTAACACAACAGTTCCTGTCCAATCATTATGTGAGAACAGTATTCTTGCAAGGTGCTGTGTGCGACATCATCATCATGAAAAAGGAAAATGGGGTAACCATAGAGGGACTGGTAGTGTTGTGTGTACAATGGGGTCATCTGCATCACATGTACCTGGAACCTTTAGGAGTCATGTGCATACCAGGATCATGTGCCTGAGAGACAGGGGTGTGGACAACTGGAGTATGTTGTGATGCATATTAAAAGGGTTAGATGTGTCCAGTAGACATGTGTGTAAAATGGACAGCTATGTATGGGGCAAATGTTGTTCTAGGAACCGATTTGCCTTTTGTTTCCGTAGGGTGAGAGTGGGATGTGGGGGAAGGACAGTAGGTATGCTTGTGGAGGATAGGTTAGGTAGGATGACAGACAAGACAGCATACAGGGTCAGTATACAACACATGTAGGGAGATACACCTTGGACGAGGAGGTGTCTTCGGTCGTCACAAGCCCATGAGCCCACAGATGGAAACAGTGGGACAGAGGTCCCCAGCCATGGACAGCCACCACTGCACCAAAACAGCCGCAAAGGTGGCAGTGCTGGGGGCTGTCGAAGAGGGGCAGGCTCACCCTGTAAATGTGACACTCTGCCCTCGAGCTGGCATATCTGGCCTTGAAACCCCTTTTTGAGCCCCCTATGCACCACGTCCCGGACTGTACGACAACGGACATGTTCCTGTCTGGACCTACTCACAGGGGGGACAAGCCCCATCCTCCGTGGTGGTTCCATCAGAAGGTGGTACAGAGCCAACAGAGGTGGAGGTCCAAGGCTAGGCCCCAGATGTGCTGGTGCCCGGTGCCATGGCAAGCTGAAGTAGGACAGGAGGGTCTGCCAGGACCTCCAAACCCATACAGCCTATGGTGTTGCAATTTTAACACAGATATGGCTTAGTAATAGTCAACAGCATTAAGGATTACTTATAACAGCATGCATAGATATGACCATCAACCCAACACAACAGATGGTATACATTTGCAGAGGGAGCACAACACATGCATATATACTGCATGACATCTGTAAAAAAATTGTGACTGCAGCTATGAACAGTGACTCATTATTGGCATGTCACTGAGAACCCCAGACAGTGTCTGTCACACCACTGTTTCATGTGACATATGTCCAGTCAGGGATGCGATGGCAGTAACTCATCACTATCACCATGTACTGACTGCAATCCTCACACTATGCTCCTGCAGTTCACAGATGTGTGTTCAGTGAGTAACACAGGAAACAAATGGTTCCACACACTGATCAGTCCACAGATGGCCCTACAGATGGGGTTCCCTCACAAACAGAGCACTGTCTTGTCAGTTTTAAAACATGCAGAATAGCCATTACCACACACAACTTGTTAAACTGGCAGTAGTCTCAATGAAGCATAGCTACACTTACATGCTGTAGTCATGTCTGGCACATCACCCTCCTGTCTTTAGGCTATTTTCCACTGTGTATGTTGTTTGAGGAACATCCAGATATCATCTGTGATGCCGTTTACCAAACACCAGATCCAGGTATCACTCACAGCGACTGTCATGGGTAAACACCAACATGATGTTCACAGGTATTGTACTGTGTTTCCATGCGATTGACTATGGGAAGATCATCACAGCTGTTGCACATGCAATCATCTAGAGGAGGACTGCAATAGGTGCAGAGGCCATCACCTGATCATGACCATCACTTACAAAACACAAGCTGCTGCTGAGCAGGTGTACAACTCAAAATCCACCAGAGAGTGTGTGGGAGGGACAAACAGAGGAGAAGTACATCAGAGAAGGGCTTAGAGAATAAAACCTAAGCATCATCTGTCACACACCTACCAGTACAGGGGTTCAAAACCTCATTACTATTACAAGTGCATGCAGTTACTCCATGTGCCACAAAGCTGACATGTTGGTGTGCTGTAAGAACATATATGTGTTCTAGTGAGCGACATCTGCAACAGAGCTATAGTAGACATACATTAGGTGTAGCACACATGGCTGTCCACATGAACCGATGTCATTGTCAACACAACCACACTCTCCAGTGGACTCAAATTGACACACTTTGCCATGCTCACAAATACACTTCCTAACTACTTAGTTTGCCACACTGCAGTAATGCACAGGTACTATATGCACCACAGGGGATATCCGGAGGTTCTATGGGCTAGGGCATGTGAACGTGTCTGACATCAGTCAATATGCCAATGGGAGTTATACTGGGTGTGACTGTGGTTGAGAGCATCATACCCCACATGCAGACACAAGGTGCCAGTACTGACATGCATGTGTGCATTGCTTCATGGGTGTGTAGTGGTTGGCTGTGCAAGATGGCTGTACAAGGCTGGGTGTGGGGTAATCATTGGCATCACACCACCCGACAATGGTGTGCAATGTGGTACAGGGGTGTAGTGTCTGCAATGTCCCACACAGATGGGTATTGTATGAACTGTCCTGACATCCTGGTTACCATTGTGTATGGCTATTGCTTTGCAATGCATGCCATGTCCGTGTTTGAAGTCCTTGACATGGAGATTGCCTGGGATGTGCATGTCCCACAATAATGTACAGTGACATGTACAAGTGTACCTGGTTTGGCTGGCACATGTTGTGTACATAGATTGTTATCCTCAGATATGCCAATACTGGCCTGGTATGGCAGGACTTGCTTATAGACATCAGGTTGACCCTGCACCTGCATTTATAGCATGATACAGGTATTCCCTGGTGTCAGTGGCATCAGTCCATACAGGGCACATGTGTAAGGCATTGTATGGCCTCTGTGCATCATATTTGATGGCACCACATATGTTGCAGGCATCCAGTGGGGAACATAGTGAAGGCACATTGTCCACAATTATGTGCCTATTGTACTGCTGTACAGGGTGGCATGCCCTCTGCAGCCCACTGCAATCACACCTTGCCTACTATCTGTCATCAATGTGCAAGGTACTAGCAACATAGCGGGATATTCTAGGCAAGTGCATTTGTGTATGACACATGGGTTCAGAACATATTCTGGGTAATAGTAGGGTTGCATACTTTGTTCACCAGGCTTTTTGCCAGATGTAGGGGTATGGCTTGCCAACACAGTCCCTTGGCAGACTGACATCTGTACCCCTCTTGAGACATAAAATATGGACACCATATTGAAAAACTACAAAATCCACTCCCCAACATGTCCAGTGGTTAGATACTCACAGCCACCTCCACACAAGCTCTGATTGTCAAACACACACCCACCATGTCTTGGAATAGAGCCCCTACCTACCTAACTAGTTTATCACACTACAGCATAACACAGTTACAGCACGTGCTACAGAGATTACTGGACTACAACAATCCCAGAGGTGTATACTAGGTGGGTGACAACAGTAGGATTGCCAAAGGTGGTTATGTAAATTGTAATGAGTGTGCATACTCTAAAAAGCATTGCTACTTTCTCAGGCAGACAGACACACACACACACACACACACACACACACACACACACACACACACACACTTGGCTTCTCTTGGAATAGAATCCTTACCTAATTAGTTTATCACACTACAGCAATATGCAGTTACAGCACGCACTAAGGAGAATACTGGGTTGCAGTAGTCACAGAGGTGTATTTCTAGGTGGTTGACATCAGCAGGAATGCCAAAGGTGGTTTTCTGAATTGTAAAGAGTGTGCATACTCTAAAAAGCATTGTTACTTTCTCAGACAGACACAGACAGTTGGCCTATATTGCAATAGAGCCCCAACTAACTAGTTTATTACACTACAGCAATACACAGTTACATCATGAGCTATGGGGGAAACATGCACACACACACACACACACACACACACACACACACACACACACACACACACACACACACACACACACACACACACACACACACACACACACACACACACACACACACACACACACAGTTGGCCTGTCTGGGATTAGAATACCTACCAAACTAGTTTAGCACACTACAGCATTACGCAGTTACAGCACAGGCCATGGAGATTACTGGGTTACAGCTGTCCCAGAGGTGTATTCATAGGTGGGTGACATCAGCAGGATTGCCAAAGAAGGGCATTTCAAGTGTACTGTGAGATGTACATGTCTGTTACCCACTTCTTACTGTCAAGAAAACACATCTACACCTGCCTTATGTAGTCCTAATTGACAGTATCAATAACGCTTGCAGGTCTTGAACCCTGGACCATGCACACTGAATGTACCAGTGAGCCATCTGGGTTGTATACATGTTGCATGGAGTTTATAATGCACATTTTACTAAAGGTATTCCACAGTACTGAAAACAAATGGGACAGTCACTTTGTGTACATATGTACAGTACCCTTGAATGTACTGTACTCTGTGAAACAACAAAGACAAGTCTACATCTGTACAACTGTCATAACTATATATATATATATATATATATATATATATATATATATATATATATATATATATATATATATATATGTATATATATATATATATATATATATATATATATATATATATATATATATATATATATATATATATATATATACACACAGGGATGTGTATTCACACACACACACACACACACACACACACACACACACACACACACACACACACACACACACACACACACACACACACACACAATTGTTCTGTCTGGGATTAGAATACCTACCAAACTAGTTTAGCACGCTACAGTATTACGCAGTTACAGCATGGGCCATGGAGATTACTGGGTTACAACTGTCCCAGAGGTGTATTCATAGGTGGGTGACATCAGCAGGATTGCCAAAGAAGGGCATTTCAAGTATACTGTGAGATGTACATGTCTGTAACCCTCTGCTTAGTGTCAAGAAAACACATCTACACCTGCCTTATGTAGTCCTAATTGACAGTATCAATAACGCTTGCAAGTCTTGAACCCTGGACCATGCACACTGAATGTACCAGTGAGCCATCTGGGTTGTATACATGTTGCATGGAGTTTATAATGCACATCTTACTACAGGTACTCCACAGTACTGAAAACAAATGGGACAGTCACACTGTGTACATATCTACACTACCCTTGAATGTACTGTACTTTGTGAAACAACAAAGACAAGTCTACATCTGTACAACTGTCATAACTACAATATATATATATATATATATATATATATATATATATATATATAGACCTACGGGATATGTACACACACACACACACACACACACATATATATGTGTATATATATATATATATATATATATATATATTTATATATATATATATATATATATATATATATATATATATATATATATATATATATATATATATATATATATATATATATATATATATATATATATATATATATGTATATTTATGCATATACACAGACAAAGCTATATCCCTATATATATATATATATATATATTTATATATACACACACATCTGAACACCCTTTGTGACACAGAAGGGTTCCAAAGGAATAGTCGTGTACATAAAACAGAGGCATCTCTTGTGTTATAACATTTAAATCTTAAGCAGTTCACCAGAGAAGGAATGGTTGTTGTGTATGTGGAGTTTGGGGTGGGAATGATGGCTAATGTAATCTACCACGGAGATTGTGGAGTTAGGGTGGGGGAATGATGGGTATTGACTTACACCCTGGCGACCACTTCTGTGTCACTGCTTGACAGTGGCACAGGAAAATAACATACTCAACTGTAGTCATGCTTGACTGTGTATTCTTTACCATTCCTAACTATGTAATATTTTGTAGACACCGGTCACCACAGATGGCTACCATGGTGTGCTAAAAGACATTACACATGTGTATGCCTGGCTACAGAGTAGTCACTCACACAAACACGAACACACTTACCAGCAATGTGCATACATGTCTTGCTTATGTAAAGGTAACTAGTACAGTGGTATGCAGTTGGGGTATGTGCCACAGAACACATACAAACACACTTACTCTGATTCCACTTCTGAGCTGGGTGACATCACAGGTCTGATTACTTGCAGTGGGGAGGAGGAAAGAGAGAGGTTTAGCAGTTGACAAGGATAAAAGCTAGTGCTAAAGGTGGTATATCTTTGGAATGCAGCAAAACCCGCTGTCATGACAGGATGCAGACACAAATACACACACACAACCACACTCAGCCATTTGCTGACACACACACTCAGGCATTTGTTGACATACACACAAACACAGGTGCCAGTGGTGGGATCAGATCATTATTACAGTACTACGCAGTTACGGGATGCACCACATTGATTACGCATTCTTAGGCAGTCAGAATGCCCTTCTAAGATTGAGGTCAACAACAGGGAGACTGACAGTCACAAATTACATAGCTGTAAACCTGTGTGTTTAAAGTAGGTGTCCATTACAACCTGTATGCACAAACAAGACACATCATCTGCAGGTAGTACATAGGTAGGCCTGAGAGGTATAGCTATAGTACAACAAGAACCTGAACTGGACTATGGCCATCTGTGGAATGGACAACTACTATCATTATACAGGGTTACAGGGGGCATGCTCATACACTTAGTAACACAGGGCCATTTGGGATGCACTATGGTTACAACTACTCAAGGTTATACTGGGCATGCTCATACACTTAGTAACAAAGGGCTTGTTGGATGCACTGACTCAAATTATGCAAGGTGGCAGTGGGTACGGTCATACACATAGTAGCACAGGGCTGTTTGGGATGCACTCCAATTCTAACCACAGAAGGCTACAGTGTGCATGCTCATACACTTACATGTACAGAACACATTGTAATGGACTCCTATTGTAAACAAACAGGTTTACAGCTATGTACATCTTACCTGTCAGTATATATGTACATCATACTGGTTTACTACCTGATACCTGTATGTGGCCCGTAAATGATATATCTGTGTCTGTGCTGAGTGATACACATGCATACATGTACATGAAGTACTGACATATATATGTTAAGTATACACATTCATGCATGTGTGGACTTGACAGACAATAGGTTACCTGGGGCACACAGGCGGATGCAACCTAGGTGTCACACACCTTGCTGCCCTGAAAGGCGTACATTGATAGCAGGTTGTGGACAGTGGCATTATACATGGAACAGTGGCATGTGCAAGCATAATGTGTGAGCCACATTGTGTAATGATACTGAGGTGCAGGTGTCAAGATGACCTCTCCCGGCTGTGTTAGTAGTTGTCATTATTAGCAGGACTGCTACTCTAAGTATATCTCTCATTGGTCATATACACAATTTATGCTGCTGTCCATCACCTTACATGAGGCATTTGCAACCAAGCACATTACTGCCACTTGCAGTGATGTCATGGTATGAGTGGCAACTGATAGACCAAAACAATGAGCCAATGTCCTGCTGTTATTATGAGGTTGTCCAGTGTCTGTCACTCTGGGCTGTCATGACTGAACGACAAGCCTTCAACACAAAGCACATGCATCCATGTTTCACGTGTGTGTGGATAATACCTAGGTCACATTTACCCATATAGCCACATTCCAGGGCGAATGTCCTACACCTAGAAGTAACACCCTGACACCTACAAGACAATTGCATTGGATGCTTATGCTAACTAGTGCTAGATGTGTGGCTTTAGTAATTCATTTGCTCAATGTAGAACCTACAATGGGGAATACTGACATCTGCGCAGTGAGGAACACCTGGCTGAAGGCTCTGTAGTGCACATTTGCATTGCCACCATATAACTCAGATCCAGACATGTGGGCCATAACAGTGGTATGGACCATTCTAGGTGGTGGTGTACACATATTCATAAAGGCTACTCACATGTAAAGACCATTACTCTGACATAATTCATCACAGATGAGTCAGGTACAGATGACAGTAACAAATGCTGCATTCTAGGTTGTATCCCCATATACATCCACCACCTTGTCCCCAGACTACCAACACACATTCATATGTGGTATGACATAGTATGGTAGACCACCAGATAACCCTCGATTAGTGGACTGTACCTAGGCCTACATCAACTGTGCAAAGTACCCATGTACAGAAACAGCTGCATAATGTGTTATGCAATGCAATAATGCCACTGTTTGTAACCAGCTCAGTTGTACACATACCAGGGTCCCACATATGTTGTCAGCATTAACATGGTCGACTGTTGCTGTACACCAGTAAACAACACCCTCATGGTTGGATATGAACTAACTGTACCTGCCCTGGATATGTACATCCCACACTCATACAACATAAATGACATTACCATAGCTTTTGTTATCCTTTCTACATACAGGTGGCTACAGTCATTACACACATGCACATGGCAGATAGCATGCTAACAGTACATAAGGTTTGATATCTATGTTAACAGAGGTAATATTCCCTCTCTACTGGTCACCCATGACACTTATCATATCACACAACACCCCATGTGGCATGTATGTCATTAGACATGTCCACCTAATGCAATGCCTACAAACATACACAAATAACAGGATCATAGGACCTACACAAGGCCTGTATTGACAGACTCAGGGAAATCCAGCTCTGCTCTGTATGTTCCTGAGTAGTCACAGGTAATATGTTCATGACATGTACAGCCATGAGTAGCCGCAGCTCCTACATATACCCCATGTCAACAATTTCAAACCATGCATGCTGTGTGTTGTCTGGACATTAGCCTTAGTACCACAATAGCCAGTATGTGCTGGGTTGAGATGTTTACAAGCCACAGACCTCACACATGCTTGAATGAGTGTACTGCCTAGCTCTAACAGAGCACATTGCTGGCACTCTTCCAGTAAACATGAGGTGTGTGTGGCAAATATGATGTGCTCACTGTTGACCATTACAGGTCAGGTTTTGTTAATTGAAGTGGAAGACAGACAATGTAGAATGCAGTAAGGGTGACACTGAAGGCAAACCTCATGACACCTGCAACAGTAATACCTCCCCTGTACATATATTGTGCATATATCAGCACAGCTGGCAAAGGAAAGAGTCAGTAAGCTTTGTAGTGAATGCAGTAGTGCTGAACTTCTGTAATACCTATCATGAGATAGGCAGGTGTTTGATTCACAGTACTGGCACGTGTGGGTGAGTTTATGTCCATATATGTCACATATGGTTGTGAATACATCCAACATGTTTTCACTCTCCTGAACACTGTTGTTGACACCAGTACAGAGTGAAGTGTAGAAAGAAAGGCATAGGCAGGTGGTTGAACCTCACACATGTAAAGTGTCTGTATGTGTGTGACATAGGTGTTTATCTTTGTGAATGCCACAGTGTGTGTGTGTGTGTGTGTGTGTGTGTGTGTGTGTGTGTGTGTGTGTGTGTGTGTGTGTGTATGTGTATGGCTGTCTGTGTGTATGGCTGTCCGGTCCCTGGAGTGAGGCTGTATTTTACCATAGTGAAATATTAATGCCCCTCCCCCATTCACTCAATGCAATCTAGCATCCCTGTTGATATCATCAATCGTAGATGGGCATTCTAACCACCTGTTAACATGTACACCCTGTGGTGTGACCTATTGTTATATAGCCTACTGATGGACCCCCTCCCCACATACACTCACTGCACTGTAGTATCCCTGTTGATGCCCTCGATCTTAGGCCATTCTGACTACCTGTACATGTGTAATCTCTGTGGCGCATCTTGTAATTGCGTAGTACTGTAATGATGATATGCACACAGGCAGGGGTTCTCATCCGAACACTGGCAACTGTGAGTGTTTGTCAGAGTGTGTGTTACTGTGTCTGTGAATCCCTGAGTGTGTGGGTGTGTCTGTGTTTGCATGCTGTCATGGCAGTGGGTATTACTGCTTCCCAATGAGAAGCCGCAATTTCCACTGGCCTTTACCCTTGTCATCTTCCATACCACTCTTTTACCTCCTCCCCCACTATGGATGTGACGGCTCTGAACACAGTAGCGTACTACACAGCTGTCATGCTCTTGGATCATTAGAACAGTAAACATAATTGAAGCATGGGAGAATATAACTGCGATGTGAAAGCTACAAAGTGCATGCAGGTATTGTCATACTGACCTGTGGGTAGTTAACATATACATATGGAACACTAACTGCAAACACCGACATCACCCTGCACATGCAACTACACCTGAAAGAGGAAGGCAGAATGTCAAGATCAACATGCTGTTAGTGTTGTTACACATGATACATACTGTCAAATGTGCAAAATGCATTCTAAAACTGTAATATATGGTATGACTGCTGCCTGTCAACACTACTCAACAATATTAATCTACAATTGTCTACCTAGTATGTTCACCCTGTGCATCAGACCATATGAGCATGTCCCTGCACCGATGGTGTGGATGACAGGGATGCAGCACAGGCATCATCATATGCACAGGGTGATAATGTTTGCCATATGCCTAGGCTGTGCCATTGGATGACATCATGTGTGTGTGTTAGGGCCTGTGATATCACTGAGTGTGTGTGGATGTTATGCTTGTGTGTGTTGAGGTGCCCTACATTTGTTTCCAGTGTGTGTATGCATGCGCACACGTCTGTGGCTGACCTACACAAGGGTATTATTGACAGCAGCAGACTGTACAGGGCTGGTTTCACAGTTCACGGTGTCCTGACATGACTACGTGACCTGCGCCTGCCAGGGGTTGCACGGGCACTACCAAGCTGAGGCCCAGATTGGGTACTGTCTGATGACACATGCCCACTGGAAATGTGTCCCTGTTGGGACCATCCAGGACCACGTGCACGTGGCCTGCTGTATCCTGGTGTGGACTGCACAGCACCAGCTGTACTGCTGCTGCTACCACCACTATAGGAGCGGGCATGTGCAGTAGCATGTTCACGTAGACCTTCAACAGGTGATGTAGCTGAACTACGTCCATGTGCCCAACAGCTCACTCCCACCAGATGTTCCAGCACAGACATTCCACACTCGAGGATTGACATGCCATGGTCAAGGACTCCCACCATGTCACCCAATCGTCAATCCAAAACATCTGTAAGATGATGGTGAGCATTTGCAAGTGCATGGATGTTGTCAGTTAATGAATGGACAGCAGCCCTCTGAAGCCTCAGACCTTCTCTGTTGTGCCATTCTGCACGTGACTGTGCCTCCATTACAGCCCAAAACATGTGTCTGGTTACTCCAGCTGATGTTCTTTGTCTCGCAGAGGCATGTTGGCCAGTGGTCCTCCTACGAGCAGCGCTGGGCACATGCCTGTGTTGAACATCACCAGTCAGTTGACTGGGATCATGGTGTGCAGGCACACCTTCCATAGTCTCCACACTTCCCTGTTCCATGCTACCACATGCCAATTGTCCTTCCTCTATGGACAGTGGTGATGGGACATGTGTAAGCAGGGGAACTGTGTGCGAGGATGAGGTGGACACAGGTGGAATGGCAACCAATGGCACAGATTCAGCCCCTGACAACCCTGCCTGTGCCTCAATCATACTATCATCATCATCACTGCTAGAGTCTGTGGGGACACTAACATCAGGTGAACCGCAGGATGGCAACGCACCTACATCAACACCTGTGAGGGGAAGACAAGAACTGTACATTACAAGTTATACCAGAAAGACACACACACAGAGACACACAAATAGACACAGACAGACAGACACACAGACACACACACTACATGCTGGTGATATGGCAGATGGCATTCAGCTTAGACAATTATAGTTTCAGCTTAGACAATTATAGTGGAAGTTATCATACACCCTGAGTTGCACACAACAGCATGCATGTGTTATAGCAGATGGCATGCACCTTACACAATTATAGTGGTGGTTAGCATGCATACCTGTATTGCACCATTTGTGTTAGTAGCCTATGCCCCATACCTGCAACACAATGCATGCACTTTGCACCATTGCGCTGCACTGCCATGGTGTGTGCAACATACACTACATGTTAACAGACCATCAGTGACCTTTGTACATCTGCCACTGATGCTTTGTGTTAGCCACCACCCCTATGTGTGAGGACATGAGCAGTAGGGTATGTCGACTGCATACTATGTTTGCCTGAGCCAAAGCTTGCATATCTCCCCAAAGCATTGCATGTCTATTCAACATTATTTCGCCTACCCCTGAGCTGAGTCTAGACATTGTGCATGTGGCTGTACACACATGTTTGACATGGCTGTCCCTACTCTGCAATGGTGCCACAGACCAGCACAGGTTTACAGTACACCGGCCTGCTGTGTGGCGTATGACCTTGCCATTCACATGTAGTATGACATGTCTTCTGCTGATGTGTTGAATGACATGCATACATGTGTAACACAATGGTGTCCTTTCCAATCTACAGTACGGTAATGGTGTCCCAATGCAGGGACATGTTATACTAACATGGGCCTTCAGCTGATGCAATGTTGTCTGTCCTCCCTACAAATATGCAGTGACATACTGCACATTGAGCTGATGTGCATAGCCATTGCAGGGCATCATGTGGCTTCACAACTGCTATACAGTGTGAGCTACTGACACAGTTCATAGCCATGACTATGTTCACATACAATACATATCTAATGTGGAATGTGACCCACGTCACTGAAGTGTATACACACTAAACCCTAATGTGGAATGTGTGACACAGGTAACAGAAGGGTATAGGGATGACACCCCTGCACATCTGCAACCATATTATTGATGCCTGGAAACTATGCCCACACATGGCTAACTTAGCAGTACTCTATGTCCACATGCCATCTGTGTACCTCACAGACATGAGGAGCATGCATGACAGTGATGTCTGACACCAGCAAGGTGAATGTACTGTATCTGTGGCCTGATGTGGTTGTATATATATGTTGTGCAATACATGTATGTATTTGGACACTGTATAGGTGAATGCTTTCATGTCGTGACACACTCAATATGTTCAAGACATGTTATGTGGTGGTTTCATGTTATGCCTACACAAGCTATGCACAGGCCTGTAGGATGTTTAGTGTTTCACATCTGCAATATCACCATTACACAAAGGCCATAGTTGTATTGTGTCGAGCCAATGTACAACAGGGTGTACACACATGTACATCACTTCTATTGTGTGTGTTGCTTCATGTCTCTGGCCATCCTCTATGGCCATGTGTACACATGTTCTGTCCAATGGTTGTGGTGGCCATCTTATTTCACATGTCAGTGTTATCCCATATGACATACACCCATAGATGTCAAATGCTCCACTGAGGACAGGGTTATGCAGACAAAGGGTGGTATGTATGGGATGTGAGACATGTTTTGCAGGATAGTTGAGCAGTGTTGCAGTCAGCCACTACATGTCATGGGCATGTCAGATAGCACATGACATTGTGTGACATTTATAGCAAGGGTATAATCCACAAGGGTGTATCTTGTGGGCCGGTCATACTCCAGCTTCAACACATTTAGAGTGTGCACACATATGCTCTCTGTACAGTACTATTCGTATTCATAACATGTGTAATGCTGATATATAGTACCTGTCCCTACAGTGAAACACACCTCCACCATTGTATTCATGGTTTTCCACACATCTGTCAATGACAGTTTGGAAGGTTTAGTGTAGGTGTTTCATATAGTCTTCAATTGTTTCACATGGGTAACCACTATGATGCATTGCAGGTCTGACCAGTGTCTATTAACAGGACCACCATACATTATGTGTACGTGTGTTATGGCAGATAGCATGCAATTAATATGATCCATGCATTATCAAGCCTGGTAAATAATAACAATCTCACCTGACACAGGCTGCTGTCACTGCAAAATGCCAGAGGTACCTAAACAGGAGTGTCACAGCAGTAAGATCATTATCCACAACTGTGTGATAGTTACAGGGTGCAATGTCCATGTTAGCACATAAGCCAGTACAATACACTATACTATGGAGTATGCACATCTGTGCATACATAGAGTAGCAGAATATAGTATGTGGCATGTGTGCATACATGCCTTGCATATGATGTTACATTACATATTGTACAGTAGCACATGTAACTATGTGAAATATAGTTTTGTTATCTGTGCAGTAGTGACTTACCAGGCAACTCCAGGCTCGGTGGTTGAGAGACACCCACCTCCACAATACCAGCTAAAGCTTGTGGATGGAGGTCTGCAGGTGTCCCAAGGTTGGCCAGTAGCTCCTCGGTACTTGTGAGTGGGGGCTGTGTGAGTGGCCCCCCCAACCTGTTGCACCTTGTTCCCTGGCGATTGCATTAGCACACTGTTTCGCCAGTTTTATGAAGTCAGTGCAGTGTCGGCACACCTGCTGATAGGTGTGATTGTGACCACCAACATCATTTACCCTCCTGCAGAGTTCCTCCCACAGGGCATCCCGCTGCTGTGCATCCTGTGGCACATGGCTGAAGAGTGTTGTATGGTTGTCGAGGAGGTATGGGATGAGGACCTAATCCTCCAAGCAGCTGTATGCTGGCAGCCTGCTCTGTGGCATACCTAGAAGACATAATGATGGAGACAGGTCACAGTAACTCACAGAGAAGTACAGAAGTACAGCTGAACATACATGTGTATCACATTTATTAAGATTACAAATATGTGTTTGCAAATCTACATGACACTAACACCACTGACATGTATAAGTCACACACATTTGACACTTACTGGTGATGTGATGTTAGCACCATATATGTGTGTGTCATATGATGACATTGCTCATACACCATGTGGATGTTGTCTTGACGTGGGCATGTCTGTTTGCCTGTACTGGTGTCTTTACCTATCAGCACATGCCTGGATGTGTTCACATTAATGATATTGACCTTAATGCTGTGTATATGTCACATATATAGTCATACATAGCTGTTAGGGACATGATCTATGACCCTGCAGACTTGCAGGCATGTATGTGTTTTGCCATGTACATCTACATGGCACTGCACAGCTGTGTAGCATACTGCCATGTATTGTCTGTGTTGCACATGTGTAACACATGGGACAATAGCTAGCCTGATGGTATTTGCAGGGTTGGATATAAACTATAGTATGTATGGTCATAGTGATCTAAAAGGCTATATGCCCTGGGACATTTATTAGCCTAGACAGGTAAGTTTCAGTGGTCAGTTCAAGAAGTGCCACAGAACTGATCCACAGGGTTACTGATATATTTGTCATGCGGTCATCACGCCATGTCACAGAGAGAGGCGATGTGCAGCTTCGCTGGACAGGGATACATAGTATGACAAGAGTATGTTAAGTGTGTGGGACAGAGATCTGTCAGGCATGTTGTGATCCTTGTACTAGAAAGGTGGATGTCCATGAAGTATGTGTTTATTTGGGATCAGGATGTGTTGAGTGTAGCATGTCCAACACCTCTGGGTTGGACATGGCTTTATTCAGGGTAGGCTGCATGCTACATAGTGCAGCTTGGGATTGGGAAGGGCAGTGTAGGCCATCTACACATGAGCAATAACCCAGTTGCCATTACGTTGACCGTTGCCTAGGTGGTAGTTCAAGGGTACAGGGTTTGCAAAATAGGGGATGGCAATGCAATACTTAGCTGTCAGATTGTGGCCATATGTCACACACCACACATCTGACACACTAAGCCCCTTCTGTATGTTGAATGCAGCATACAATGAGTCAACTAGTGCTCCTAGTTCATAGTCATTTACAAATATCAATAGGCTGATGCCTTCTGTGTTAGTCTGTGTGGTATAGATAACAAAGAGGGGCAGTACCAGGAATGAACCCTGTATTACTGTGGTTGGCACTGGTTTGATGTGCGTGTATTAGTCAGACACCTTCTGTAGTGTTGGTTCTGTCAGCAGTCCAGTTGCCAACCACTCTAATATACACCTAGTTTACTGAGTGTAGCTGGAACACAGTAGGGTTGATGGTGTTCTATGACCTGGCAAGGTCATGATATGCAGTGTGAATCAACCCTACTGTCATCAACATCTGTACTGAGTACATCAAATATGTTGATGATGGTTCATGGCCTTACAGACCAGACTCAGCAGGGTAGTTGTGCACTATTTCCCATTTTCAATGGTGTCTCCCCCTTTGTGGGGTGTGATAACTGTTGCTGTGCACCATTCAGTGTGTACATAGCCTGACATGGAGCTATGATTGAACATGATGTGTATGTGGATAGCTGATTGTTCTTACATTTGTGTAGGATACTCCCTGGGATTTTGACAGGTCCCATGAAAGCTGTATGTATGGCATGGCAGCTTGTACCTGCATAGTCGTTATTACAGGGGCCCTGTAGTGTACATGGATTAATTACTAAGTGTACATGTTGGGGTGGGAGGTGGGAATGGGTTTAGGTTCTCCAATACCCTATCTGGATGAACAGGTGCTGTTTTTTAGGTGCAGTACTTCCCATGCCATAGTGCTGTGCAGCAAGGCAGGTCTAGTCGTTGCCATTACGATTAATGACACAGCTATAGAATGCTCTGTGCTTGGCCTCATAATATGCTGCTGATTAGTTTCACAGTAGCTTTGTGTGGTTTTATATGGTGTATCTACATCTTAGTGAGGCTGACCAGGGATCACCTACACTCGTGTGTGTTCACTCTTGCAACAGTTACTACCTTCTGTGGTGCAGTTTAAAACATGATACCACCAGTTTGCCTACTTGTTTGTGTTGGGTTGAATCCTGATTCTGTTTCAATGGCACAATCACTGCACATATGTGACTGCTTAAAGTTCATTTGTGTAGGATTCAGCATTTGTACATGCATTGTCCATCTGCATGGGTGCCATGACAGGCACCACTCTGTTCTTAGGAAACATAACATTGGCATTGGAGACTGACTATGTGTAGCATACTGTTAGCCCTGTTTGTGTGACTACTGTGATCCATGTCATTGGGGTTGATGGAATCCAACATGCATTGAATGCAGGTGTTGGTACATGAGGAGTCTTCCCAGTTCATAATGGAATGGTTGAGAGTAGCCATTAGTATGGTTCTGTCTCAGACCTAATCTTCACAATTACAAGCACATTATGACAGTTGGGAAATCCACAGCATGGTGGGTGATCTGTCACAAGGTGCAATTTGAATCCCACTTTGGCAAAAAAGATAGTTGCTCAGCATAATGCATCTGAGGTTATGCAAGTGCAACTAGCGTGGGGGTGTACATATCCTTCAGGAATATGGACACACCTGCAGCCCATGTGTTCCAATAAAGGATAATGGGCAAGAGGTGAGGTATGTGTTATAACATGGTCATGCAGGTGTGCTCTCCGGAGCATTGAAATATGTCTCAACCACTGCACAGATATGTTCTCCATGTTAGGGATTGACATATGTGTGTCCATATAGTGTTTCTGACATGTATCATTGTGTAGCGAGACCCTCAGTTTATTGCTTGGCTGTCCCTGTAACAGCAGTGGACCTTCACTTGAACTGTGCATGATGAAGGCACTATAGGGGAAGCATGAGCCCAAGGCAGTATCCAGATTCCCAGGGGTGACAGGTGCAGGCCCTGTCTGGCAAAGCATCATGGTCTATCAACCATGTTATCCCAGGCAGACAGATACTGGATACCCTTTGACTTGCACCACTACACTAGACAATTGTGGAATACAATCCTTTTGTCCTTGTACTGCAGTATCATTCTGGCCAATGGCAGAATGCTACACAGGCCTTGGGGACATATCTGCATAGGATACAAGACCTGACAGTTCCTACATGTGTTTCCATGCAGTCCAGGCAACTGCATCACATGTCCTGCACAATAACATGGAATATGCCAGAGCAATGTGTATAGTTCAAAAGGTGGTCTGAGTGTGTGGGTATGTGGCTAATCATGGCAGACAGGCAGCTGACAGTATGTATGCCCTCGTATAGGTTGGTGTGTAACATAGTGCAAGAATTTGCATTCACAAATGAGTACTGTTGGGCATGTTTCCAGCCACGTGTTCTGAGGTGTGGCACAATTATGCAAACTATGTCATTCAGTTTGTGTATTTCGGTGTCCATCTCTTCCAGCTTGGGGGGGATCACTTGTTTGACCAGATACTTAGAAGTGTCTGTGAATGTGTGTGATTTCTGGTAGTGTGTGTGGGTGTCCTTACTGTGTTCTGGTAAGGGTATGTGTTGGTTGTGTTGATGAGATGCATGTGTTAACCTACACCTCATGACTGTCCAGTCCAGTCATGGCTGTAGACTGGGCTGCCTTCCAGATTACCCCTGTAGTTGCATCCCCAACAATATGTGGGGTGTGGTGTTAGGTGGGTTTGGCAGTGTACATGGCATAGAGATTACATTCCCCCTGGATGGCCACATACACAAAGCTGACATAAGTAAACACCAGTAGTTGACTAGTGGACATGCCTGTATGAGCATTCAGTAGTACAAGTACCAATTACTGTATTTAGTTAACGTATTGCTTATGGAGATTTTTAGACAGTGATGCTCACCTGTACATATTTGTGTTATGGACATGACAACACTAGCTATTATGGAAACATTGTAGCTATCTTTAGCAGCAATCCTCCTGTGAGGAGCACATCACATCCTGTTAGTTGATTACAGATGATGCAAGTGTCTACAGGTCTGTTTCCTTCTCTGTGTATATACTCACATATCCACCAGGACCATGAGCTCTGTTGGGCACAGACACCCACTCTCCAAACAGAGTCATGTATCAATAGACTCTGATGCCACTATCAACATGATCAGGATATAATCAGATACTGTAAGCCATCACCTATGAAGTGGCTATTACACATGGGCAGCTGTCTCCTACATCTTACACTCCTACTGCAGATGTTACACTGGAGTTAAAGATGATATGCAACCTGTTTCATTACCAGTGCTGTGCACTACCTTACATACAGTATGTGCAAGCAGCTGTTAGGTTGGCAATGAGAGGTCGGGCTACACAAACCTGGTAGTTCAACCAGTGTGTCTCTACTCTCAATATCCACTCTATGTAGGTTTGCACATAGCCATTTGGCCCAGCCTTTTAACAAGGGGCACTACACATTTGCATAGCATGTACGCATGCACAGCTCTTATTGCTTGCAAGTGATACTAGAGAGGTCCAGCCCTGTAAAAACGGTCACCACACATTTGCATAACATGTACACATGCACAGCTGTTATTGCTTGCAAACGATACTAGAGAAGTCCAGCCTTGTAACAAGGGTCACTACACATTTGCATAACATGTACACATGCACAGCTCTTATTGCTTGCAAACAATACAAGAGAGTTTGAGCCCTGTAACAAGGGTCACTACACATTTGCATAACATGTACACATGCACAGCTGTCATTGCTTGCAAACGATACTAGAGAGGTGGATATTACATGTGTTATGTCCATGGATAGTTACGTGGCTCTTCCAATTATCTTTGCTATCATGCTGCTAAACTGTCAGATGAATACAAATGATATGTATCCCGTTATTGAGTATTGTAATTGCCAATAGACATAACTATTGTTTGCATAACATAACAGAACTGCTATGTAGAATAGAATACAGATCTGCCTAAAATACTGTACATTACACAGTTACTGGCACAATATACCACAATGCACACCATATTTGCATGGTAAGCCCACCCTTAACATGTTCATCTTACTTATACACCCATATACATTGACTGTTACAATATATCGACATATACTATCCCCTGTTATAGCACATACTTGTTTGACCAATCCTGACACTGACAGTGGCTGGAAGTGAATTGGTGGGTTCCAAGTCCATATCATCCCTTGTGGTGTATGCTGAGTTTACCATGTGACCTACAGCAGTACACACATAGAATACTATAAGCATTACTACTGCTCAATACATCACTACAAGATAGCTATTTCCACTATATGCATTGATTACACTGTAATTCTTACAGAACAGGTACTACATACACAGGCATACTACATGTTATACATACCTTCTTAGTAAATGGAGGTGTTATTGACTATTATAATACTCATTTTCAGTTCATCTTTCAGTGTTTTTTACTGTCCTACTGGTAGCTACAGATGGTTTGAACGTGTGACAAGGCTTAGAGTTACAGATTAGTAACATGCTATCCCGATAACCAGTTGGTGTTCCTAAGTAGCTAATTACATGCACATCAGCTGCGCTGCTACTGCCTTAGCCAATACCTTGGCTACAGAGGAGTATAATTGAGTAGTCCACTTAGGCATTGTCCCTTTACCTTACTTGTGAGGAAGACAGTATGGAAGTGTTTTTTGGAAAATATTGCAGCAGCTGTATGGAGACGAACAATAATATATTGTGTGTAATGCCTAGAGGATTTGGCCTAAATGTGAGTACTGCTGTTATATTTCTGAACATTGCTACTTGTGCAGGGTTTGTCTGCACCTAATACTTCTGCATGTGTTTCAGTCTGGCCAGGTTGTTTGACCAGCTCAAGGCTGCATAGCTATGCATATAATGTTAGGGGATTTACAATGTGCTTACCAGACATATTTAGTTTGGTGTTACTGTGTATCATACTGTGCTGATAATCAGTACTCTGTAACACTTCCTGGTGTACGAACCTTTCAACCCTCTAAAATGGGATTAGTTCATACAAACCCTGTTACAGCAGCAGCTGTTCAGTTGTATAACAGCAACTATTTCACATAGGGCCATGTTAGTGTGTCTGTGTCCAGGTATGTTAAGGTTTCAGCAGTAGTTGTACAGTAGTTGAATAATTGGTTATGGCATGACAGTATGTATTGATGTAATTATTTTGGTTGTGGGGTAGATGTTGATGGGTTTACATAGCACATGCAGGTGTGTAGGAACCCCTTTTATACAATGTCTATATGTGTGTGGGTGTTCTTTTCCTATGTGAACACCTATCACAAAGTGGACTAATACTATGGTAATTGTAGGCTGATTCATTAAGGCACTGTTAAATGCTTCCTGTATAGCATGCAGGTACTGTTAGTCCTTGAATCATTTTGGCAATACATCGGAATGTAATAAAGTTTTGCAAAATGAAAGCTGTCTGTGTATTTCTGTCATGGATATTTGCAGTCATTGCAGTTGTGCTGGTGACTGTGTCAATAGAACATATTTGTAATAGTGTATTGGCATATACTCTTCATATGTTATGTTCATAATGTTTGGGGGGGTGGAATGTTTGATTGCTATGGTCCATGTTATACTCAGATATGAACTCTTCGGATGCTGTCTACAGACATGTATGTATATATATATATATATATATATATATATATATATATATATATATATATATGTTTCAGCAAACCCATGGAAACCCACTTACAACTGCTTAAGAGTGCTTTAATTCACCTGCATTCAACAGCCCTTATTTTGGCCCTCAAAATAACTCAACACCCCTTGCAGGTTTTGAACCCAGGACCATGAACACTACAGTCACTGACTTTACCACTAAGGCATCTGAGATATGTACAAATGCTATGTTTTTAGAATATACATTGTACTACAGACATTCCTCACTACTGAAAACAAATGTTACAGTCAGTTGGTGTACATATGTCTGATACATGTTAATGTTCACATGTTTGTGAAATTAGGTGTTGCAATGTGACATGACAGGGTGTATTATGAATGAGAAAGGTTCTTGTTTTGTGTATTTTTTATATTGTCCCCATATTCCATGTATAGCCCTTCAGTTCACTTATTGGATATCCGACCTAGGCCCTCCTTGATGCATGATTACATTACTCATCATTCCTCCCCCACTCCAATCTTCACATACAAAACATCCACCCCTTCTATTGTGAATTAGGTTAATTGTTATAATACCAGAGTTGCATGTGTTTTGTGTACACTCCAATTACTTTGGAGTGCTGTTGTGTCACAAAGTGTGCTCTTAGATGTTTATATATATGGCTATTGATGTAACTGTATAATATATATAGATATATATATATATATATATATATATATATATATATATATATATATATATATATATATATATATATATATATATATATATATATATATATATATATATATCGCATTCATTTGTAACAGTAATACATATGCAGACTGGAATGTGTTGGTTCACAAACTACAGTACATTACAATGTACTGGACATATGTACACAAAGTGACTGTCCCATTTGTAATCATTACAGTGAAATGCATATGGTATAAGGTGTAGTCTCAAGACCACTAAACATGTGTACACCTCAAATGGCTTAATGGTAAGTTCCATGACTATAGTGTGCAAGGTCCAAGGTTCAACACCTGTGATAGTTTACAAATGTTTTTTACTCCAGAATAAGGCTCATTTAAGCAGTTGTAAGCATGTTTAAAAGTGTTTGTGTGACATTATAGCAGCGGTTAAACACAGTTAAACAAAGTTTGTAACGTATAACCTGTGCACTCAAACACAGCAACATCCGGTAACTACTCAGGATATATACATGTCAGTGAAGTAACCTCTCACTATGTGCTGACATAACATTACATTCTCTGTTGACTGTACTCTCCAGCACACATGGGTTTATATGGGTGTTTTGAATGTTTATTATACAGATGATTGCTAACCATATATGTAAGCTGTGGTTAAGGTACACTTTTGAACATGATAAACATCCCTGCCTTTATTGAGATTGGAACCTCGAATGCAGCGATACTATGCAGATGCTGTAAACATTACACTGTTGACATTAATGTTGCTTCTGCCTATTTCCTATTTAGATGATTTCTATGTGTAAGCTAGGCTAAGCAAAGGGTGGAGGCCCCCAAACTCACTGAGCTTCATGTACTCTTGAAATAACAACATATAACAAATGTACTGTGAGACAATACATTACATTCCTAACTACATTAGGCATAGCCCCGCACTGACACACTTCAAGGGAAATCTTGTCATGTAAATGGGTAACAGAATATACACCCCTGGGATCATGTGTCCCCAGAACCATACAGCCAGGGGGTGGGGGAGCCTGTCCAGTTTGATAGCTGCAAGACTTGTTGGGGGAATTGAATGGTGTTGAATTGTCACATTAATATGCCCTCTTTAGATCACTAAGTGCTCCTATCACCCTCCACAACCCCAGTCTTTAACAGCTTCCAGCAACTCTACCTGGAATTGCTTCATTGGCTATGCTTGACAGAGGCTCAGTTACTTCATCAATGGTGCGGGAAAGCCAGCACACTGTAGCTATGCTTCTAATTGCACTTGGGCAGATAGGTAGTAGGCTATCTGTGAACCTCTAAAGTGCAGGCCATCACAGCCATAATATGTGAATAAACAGACCTTCAGATCACAATATACAGTGAGAAATCACCATGTAGTCAGAAAACAGTTAAATACAGCAAGAACATACATAACACTGATACTTAGTCACTCCAAAAGCCTATCTTGGAAGCTAGAAGACTTGTATAAGTTTAAGGCTTTCTATTGCTTACCACTAGGTTACCTACAGGAGAGATGAAAAACAAGCACAGATGGGGAACATGCATGCAACAATACCATACCAGCCTATGTGTCAGCCTTAGGCTTTGGAATACTGGCCAAGGCTATTGGCACCCCCATGGTAACTTATTTAAGAGAGTCTCAAAGGTGAATACCAGCTCCATAAATGGCACAATAGCAGAATCAGTGAGGGTTATGCTACTCAACACCAGGGTTGTGATCACAACATGCATGCACTCACACCACTCCTCAGGATGGACAGCATCAATATCTGTGCAGTAACTGAGATCTGTCTTACAGCTCCTGAGAGCACACCAGCACTATCAGACTACAACCCATACCACCATTTCAGCCACAGAACATGGACTGACACAGACATGGAGGGGCTGCATCCATATTCATCAGGGATACCTACACCTCCAGGTTAGTGGGGCAGCATGATACCTCTGAGATCATCCATGTGCAGCTAACATCAGCCACAACTGAAATGTAAACTGTGGCCTGCTACAGATCACCCTCCATGATGCAGGACCACCACTCCACCTACCTGGAGAAAGTGGAGAACATGACAGTCCTAACGCATACCCTAGTATTGGTCGATATCAACTACCATACCATTAACTGGGAAACTTACTCTGGTACTCACTTCCAGGTCCAGCGTTTCCTGGAATTTATCACCTCATATGCCCTGTGTGAGGTGGTAACCTCCCTAACGCAGGGTGGAAACTACTAGAAGTGGTCATCACCAACATGGGCAACAGGTGCACCACAGCGGAGGTTAACCGGTCACTGGTTAGATCTGACCATGAACTATTCACTGTTTCCACACCCACGCATCTCCCCCACCCATGGATACCACAGTGTATACCTTTTCTACAGCTAAATTTACACTACTAGTGATGGGGTGGGGGGTTTCACAGCTCACATGCTAAGGGGAACACTGCTCAAGGTACAGACAGATTTACAAATGCAGTCTATAAGCACCTACATGGATGTATGGATCGTGCCATCACTGGTAAACCAAGACTCACTCCTCCTAGACAAGGACACCAGTCCGGTGAACCTCTGCAATAAACAAGCTATACTACAGAAGTAAGACAGTGTTCCTGCAAACAGCAAATCCCATGAAGGGCAGGCATCCGTGAGCACTATTAGTATGATACGTAGGTCCCTCATGACATCATCCAAGGCTAACATCAGCAGGAAAATATGCAAGGATTCAAAAGATAACCACAAAGACTTCTTTGGCTATGTCAAGGATCTATGTGGTGACACACAGATTTGCACTGTGCCGGTAAAATATAGCACAAAATATGCTGACCCTACTGATATCACCAACATCCTTGCAGATACATTCAGTGCATACTTCACCCCCTAAAGAGCCCACAACACTACCTGAAAAGGTACAGTATCCCACACATCAGCGACACACAGGTAGAAATGGCTCTCTCTAACAGCAGAACACAGCATCAATGGAGGCAGATGTTGTCCCAGCATCCATCTTGCAAACTGTACAAGACAATCTGACCCCCCACCTAATTAAACTTTCCAACCTCAGTCTCTCCACAGGCTACATGCCCATACAATGGCACGTGGCAACTGTTATTCCACTCCATCAAGGTGAAATCACAATTGACCATGTTAACCACCACCCCATAAGCCTGACTAGCCTGGTCTGCAATCGTATGGTTCACATCCTCATGGCTCTTATTAACAACGACCTTGGTAATGTCCAAATATGTGACCCAACCCAGGTCAGCTTGTTTGAGTGCAGTCCATGCCTACTGAACCTGTTTGACGTCTTACATACAGTCACCAAGATGTGGGGAAGTGGTTCACACATACTACCTGGACCTCCACAAAGCTTTTGACACCATGGCCCAATCAGGTATTATTGATAAACCCACCAGCCTGTACATACACCCATACATCACAGGTTGGTTTGCCAACGGGCTTACACACAGAATCCACTAGTGGTCTCCAGGTCCACCTCTTGACCAGTCACGACTGGTGAACCACAGCACTCAGTCCTGGGAACCCTAATGTTTGGCAGATATGTCTCAGAGGAACAGGCAAACACAGGTGGACTACGGCAGACCATGTTTGGCAATGACTGCGAACTGGGAGCCATCATTGATAGTCCAGCTGACACAGACATCCCTCAAGGGGCCTCACAGAGAACGTCACAGGGTGTCAACATCATGTTCTCCAGCCAAGTGTCACTTACTGCATAGTCATTCCATTGTGGAATTGGCACCCACATATTAACACATAAGTGGCAGCCATTTTAATACAGATGAGGTAATGGGGTATCTGGGGACTAAGGTAGATAGTGATCTCCCCTTTGACAATCGTATCTCCACAGTAGTTAGGACATCCTTCTATGTAGACCATTTGATTACTAAAGGATTCCTATCTAGACATACCGGTGTTATAGTACCCCTTTACTCATCACTCATCAGTCCCATCATAGGGTATAATAACCCATGTGGGATGTACCTTAGAAGACACTTTCAACAGCTGAGAGGTCCACGAATGTACCTCACCAAGGGGAATATTGGCCTCCAATATATGGCCTATGCAGCCAGACTGAATAAACTCCTGCTTTACTCAGTGGCATCTCATTTACCCAGAGATGATCTCCACTGGCCAACACAGCCATGTCGAACTCAGGCTTGATGGATATGCTCCACCTATGGAAATCCATGTCACAGTTAGCCACACACTGTAGTGAGCTGAACCTTGCCACAACAATAACTGGAAGATACTGGAGGGACAGATTCCTGCCACAGACACTCCCCATACTTTGAAACAACATCCCTAACTACATTATACAGAGCTCCTCACTAACACTCTGCAAGTGAAACCTTGAAGAGTGGATGGGGAACAGTAGATGCACCCCTGGGATCCTGCCATTGGCTCTGCTCCACAGAGGGACAGTTAATGAATCAATGGGGTGGCAAAAGCTGGGATTATGAATGGCCTCTGGCAGTTGGCCAAGTACCTACCTATGATTCTATACATACAGTATCTGCATATGCTGATAGCTTAATTTACTGTTCAGATGTTGACTTACCTTGTTCCAATGGCAGTTGTGTGTGCAATAGTTGAGGGCTGCCTATGTTGGATGCACACAGTAGACTGTCTATACATGACAACTTACAGGTAGTCTTGTGTGTGTGCCATCCATTTTTTCTGTGTGTGCAGTGGAGAAAGGTGTAAGTCCCTAGGTGCCTACACTGTCAGTGTGTGTGCTATACATTCCCTCTTTGCCAAGGCATGGACATATTGGGCACACCTCCATCTGCCTACTGGGGCTGGCTCAGGGTGTTCATGGTCTGAGTACCTCTGTGCTTGTGGGGCCCTTGGCAATGGTGGTGGGCTGTGAGGGCCTTCACCATTCTGTCCCTGCTGCAGCTGTTTCTGCAGGACCATATTGTGTAGCATGGCACACACTATGAAGATGTGGGCACATGTGCCTGGAGAGTACTGCAATGCTCCACCAGATATGCCCAAGCAATGGAACCGTAATTTCAGCATCCCAAACACATGCTTTATGATGATTCTGGTTTGTGCGTGTGCCTCATTATGGCATTCCTGCATGGGTGTGTGTGCATTTCTGATGGGACTCATCATCCACGGTTCCAGTGCATAGCCAGCATCCCCCAGTAGGTGGCCATTTGGGATGTCCCCCCCCCTCAAATAACTGATACAGCTGTGAGGCATGCCAGATGTGGGAGTCGTGATAGCTTCCAGGGCTGCCAGCATACATATCCATGATAATGCCCTGGGCATTGCACATGACCTGGCAGTTGATGGAGGGGTATCACTTGCAGTTTATGTAGAGCCTACCCTGCTCACCAGGTGGTGACTTGATGTGTATGTGCATGCAGCCTACTGCACCCAGTACCTCTGGGTATTCTGCCACATGGTGGAAGAGACGCATATTGCTGGCCAACTCCTCCTGCATTTGGGGGAAGTATATGTGCTCATTGGCATGTGGTAACATGGCATCCAGGAACTGGTGTAGTACCCCGGATGCTGATGCCTGTGAGATCCCCATGATATCCCCAGTTGGTCTTTGAAAGGTACCTGTAGCTAGTATTCTCAGGGTTACACATATCTTCATATCCACTGGAATGGGTTCCCCTCTGTTTGTTCTGGCTGTGAGGCGTGGCTGGCACAGCTCCACAAGTTGCTGTAGGGTGTCCCTGTCCACCCTGTAACACTCTACTCTCTCTAGATCATGTAGCCCCTGGTAGGCTACCCTGGGTCTGAACACTATCCTCCTCCTCTGGTGCCTGAGGTGGTCGTGTGCATCATACTCCACACCACCTTCAGTCTCCAACACATGCTGGTGGATCAAAGCTGTGGCAGCCCCTAAAATGTACATAATAAAAGTTCCCCGTCTGTATACACCACTGGTGCAGAGTGTATGGGAATACACAAATGTGTGTGAGGTGCTTTCACACTTTATACTATTGTGCTATGGATGCTGCTGATGTCATTGGGTGTGTATGAGCTATTCCAGCTGCAGAATGTGTTAATTATGGGTTTTGCAATGAGTACTGCACGTGTGGGGCCTTTACTGTGGAGATCTACTTGCCTGCCTTGATTAATCTGTTGTTCTTTAATTCACTTTTAAACCTGGATCCTCTCCCATTATCAGGCATGCATCCACCTGCCGTCTTTCTTGTTTTGTACTTTCCCTACCCAGTCATGGCAAAATGTGCCTTGTAGCTGATATACTGCAAATCGGCTTTGTTCTGCTTTGACACTTTACTGTTTTCTTTGCAGTACAGCCCCTCCCCTTTCCTGTTCTGCAGGTAGCTGCTTGCAGCCTTGTTAGCTGTTGTCAATAGCCCACTGTAGGATCCTAGGTGTTAATTAGTCATGTGTACTCCAATTTCACTGCTGAAACATTTTCTTCTTTCTTTCCTATATCCTTCCTGTTTCAGCTGCAGTGCGCACAGCACAAACCCATTTACCGGGTTTATGCGCGTTTTCATGTCTGTTCATATACATATTTGGTTACCTTGCGTACTCTTAGCTAAGCATAGCTATGGCCAATTCGACACACCCCTATCCTGCAGCTTTGCCTAGCTGGGGCAAACCGGTTTAGCAATGCTCCAATGTGCTTACATCAATGGCGACACACCCCTCTCTTGATGTCATCTTTATCTCAAGGACACACATCGGTGTTATAACACTACACTGTGAGGTGCATCCTTACACCAGTGGGGAATCTGTGATTCACTATTACTCCTCTCATTTGCATGGCATTGCCTACTAATTCCTAGCTACTGCACATAACACTGCCACTGCCCCTTAGCAACCCTTGCGCCATAGTATGATGTAGCATGCCTGCCATTGACTATTATGGGGAAATCATGATATGTGTTTCATTGCGGTTTTATTCAATATTTTTATATATTCCTTGCAATCCCATTTGTGCACTGCTGCCCTGCGCTTCCACATCCCGATAGTGCGACTATATATATTAAATGTTAATTTTATATTTTGTACCTTTTTTTTTTTTTTTTTTATGCCAATGGCTATATATTTAGCCATTGGCATATATTAACAATATAATACATGTGTTTGGTCGGCTGTCATGGCTCCGATTTTATGTTTGCAAAAATGTAAACCTTTTTCTGCGGTTTAAATTTCTGCATGCTTACACTACGCTTGCACCACTTCCTGAATTGCGACATACTTTCATTTGCATGCTACACTGCTGCACATGGGGTAATTAGCATACAGGGCTCAGGAGTTGTGCGGGCGTAGCGTACTCAGGTAGTGCATGTGGAAACAGCTCATACCTGAATTGCTCGGTGGCCATATTTGGTGTTAGAATGCTGACGCTACGCCTGCACCTGGCGCAAGCTTCATGTATGTCTTCACACTGTGATTGCTTAGATATTGCACTTCATCAGTTGTAGTATGACATATACTGATGTCCATATTGCACATGTATAGAGTGGTGACTCACTCCTGACTATTTGACATTCAGGAGGCAATAGCACAAGAAATCAGGCTAACTGTACCAGTTATTGAAACAATTTGCCAGAGTGATTACTATAGATGATACTTCACAACAAGTGCCATATTGATCTGATTATTTGCTGTCATGCCTAGCATTCAGAATAGAAAAGGGGAGAAAGGAAAATTTCAAAAAGGTGAGACATGACAAAGAGGGAAACACAGAAGGAAAACATCAAGAGGATTGTGCTGGAGGAGGTGGGAGAGAAGTCGCCAATGTTTTTTTGCAGGAGTGACATCCCCCCTATATTTTTCAAATATTTTTATGTAAGAAGGTAGCTTGTGTGGGAAATAGGCAAGAGGGTGCAAGTGAAAGCAGAATGGAAGAAGGGCTGAAGAAGTTCCAGCAGGAGTACCAGCACACAGAGCTTCAAAAATTTTCCATTGCCAGATGGTGGTGCAGTGGAGGACCCTGATGTTGAGGAGGGAGGGCCCATGGTAGTTCACTGCTCAGTGTCAGCTGGAACAGTGTACATAGAACATGCTGAAGCAAGGCTTCAATTGATTGAATCTATCAACTACCTCTTCCAGTATGTCCTCAACCATGCCTAAAGCCCCAGTTCAGTGAGGTTTTCCAGGCTTCCTCATGTCAGGATGCCTGCAAGACCAATGCTATCACCCCAACCCTGTGAGGCTGTCCCCATTCAGACAGAGGATGAGCGCTCTCTATCCTGGAAGGCAAGTGCCTGAGTCACTCCAAAGGATTCTGAATCTGTAAAAAAAATTAACAAAAATGGAAAAGGAATAAAATAAAAGACAAAAGAATTCATAATTAAAATTCAAAAACAGAGAAAAATGGGGGAAACACAAAAGAGAAAATACACTCAATAAATAAACACATCATTTTACACAGCATTCATTTTCTTACTTAAAAATATTTTTGTTTTATAAATCTTCATTGCATTAAAACACAATGTATGAGAAGTGCTTATGCAAACTTCAGGATGACATTTTTATGGGAGGTGCTTATGCTTACATGACAGTAGAGTGCTTGCTATCAAGTTATGGTGAGTTTACACGTTGCAGTCTACTACACAAACATAATGATCCCATTTGTGCCTGATATGAATTTGTTTGCAATACTGTATTGAGAACACCACTTGTAAATACTTACATCTTATAAAATCAGTTAAAGACAGACTCGCCAGATTCTCAAAAGCTTGCACGGAGTGCAAGATTGGTGCAGGAGTTCAAGCAGGCAATATGCCGTAAGATCCAGGAACAGCCTGCCATGGCGTGTACAAACACCCCTGCACTAATCCTGCATGGACTAAGCCCTGGTATGCAATTCACCCCATTTGCAGGATAAATCTATGCAAATGAGGTCTTTTTGCAATCCGGGAAGCTTGCAACAGTCAGTGCAGGACTAGTGCTATCTGCAGAAATGTGCTCGGTTAGTAACCGAGTACATTCCAAAATGGAGCTATGACAGCCCCAAATAAAGGCTGCACATCATGTAGTAGGCATGACAATGGCCAAGTATAAGGCCATTAGCATTGCAAACAAAAAATAAATACAAAAATTAACTTTTTTTTTTTATTGCCGATCTCGGCTGTGTAAGCATAGGGCAGCGGTGTGCAAATGGGATCGGGGAGAAAATAGTAAAATAAACCTAAAATAAGCAGTCTAACTAAAATCACTATTCTGCCATGCAAGTCAATGGCAGGCAGAAGACAACCTGGCCAGTAAGTAGTGGTTGCTAAGGGGGGAGGCATATAACTATGCATTAGCAGGCAATCCTATGCAAATGAGGAGAAGGATAGTGAACCCCTGTTTTCCCCAGCATGTGAGTCAGGTCCCAACAGTGTAAGAGTAGGAATAGCTTGGTGCGAGCCTAGGAGTTAGGTGACATCATGGGGGGGTGTCAGGCATACTGTAAGTGGATTGGAGCCCTGTGGCTTGGGATTGCTCCTAGCTTAGCACAGCTAAGCTAAGGTGTGTGTCTAAACCTGCTTAGCACTCTTTACAAAGTCTAAGTGGGTGTGCACGCTGCGCACCGGGATTTACAGAAAGAAAAAAGAAGTTAAACCAGAAAATAGCAGCAGTGTACACATTTGAGCACTCTATTTGTGTGATGCGTATACGGGCTTAAACAGGAAGGCAATGGGAAGGGAAAACAGCAGTAGAAAGGTAATCAAGGAGAGCTAGCTTAGCTGGCAGGTGAAATGTATCAGAATCAGCCAATTATACAGGCAGCAGACCAGCCCAGCCCAGAACAGGTCTATACTATATTCTCAAAAGCTGACAATATAGAAGCTGATATTGTCGACATGAGAATAGTGAAAGCGGAGAACATCGAATGTGTAAACGGAAATCTCCGTAAGGGGTGATTTCTGTTTACTGCAATGTAGTGCAGTCTTGGAGTTGGTATATTTAAATAGCGGGGGTGTGGGGGTGCAGGGGGTCCCCCCCTGCTTAAACCCATTAGGGTACTTTTTTCTTTATTTTTTTTTTTGTTTTTATAAGTTTGATGTTTGAAAACATCAACCATATGGTGTCAACCATATGGTGTTCGATGTTTTCACCCGTCAATCTTATAATATAGACCCCCCAGAACACTACTATAAACTATGCAAACACCTTCCCCTCTGGTTTTTCCCACACTCTACACCACCGGTGTAAACAAGCTGGGAACTTTTAACATGCAGTACAGCAAAATGATAGGGGCTGCAATAACTATCATACAACTTGTGAAAAAGGCTGAGGGTGGTGAGGATATGAATGCTATCCACCAACCCACAGTGAGGAGATGTTGAAGAGTGTACAGACCCAGGGTAACTTACCAGGAGCTACATGAGCTGGAGATAGTGGAGCACTATAGCGTGGACAGGGACCGCCTACAGCAAATCGTTGAGCTGTGCCAGCCATGCCTGACACACAGAACTAACAGAGGGGAACCCATCCCAGTGGATACCAAGGTATGTGTAGGCCTAAGAAAACTAGCTACAGGTATCTTCAAAAGACCAACTGGGGATGTGATTGGGGATTTCACAGGCATCAAAATCCAGGGTACTCCACCAGTTCCTGGATGCCATGTCAGCACATGCCAGTGAGCACGTATATTTCCCCAACACCCATGAGACATTGCCCAGCAATATGCAACTGTTCCACCAAACAGCAGAATTCCCTGAGGTAGTGGGTGCTATAGACTGCAACCACATATGCATCAAAGCACCTGATGAGTGTGGCAGGGTCTACATCAACTGCAAGGGCTTCCCCTCCATCAACTGCCAGATTGTGTGTGATGCCCAGGGCATAATAATGAATGTGTGTTCTGGCTGCCCTGGAAGCTATCACGATTCCCACATCTGGCATCTGATGCAGCTGCACCATAGATTTGCCAATGGGGACATCCCTGATGGTCACCAAGTGGGGGATGCTGGATATGCACTGGAGCCTTGGCTGATGACACCCATCAGAAATGCACACACACCTGAACAAGAACTACATAAGGAGGCACATGCACAGACCAGAATTATAATAGAGTGTGTGTTTGGGATGCTCAAGTCATGGTTCCAGTGTCTGGACACATCCGGTGGAGCCTTGCAGTACTCACCAGCTACATGTACTCAAATTGTTATCATATGTGCCATGCTACACAACATGATCCTGTGCAAACAGCTGCAACAGGAACAGCAGGGGGCAGGGCCACACAGCCCCCCACCATTGCCAAGGCCTGCACAGGCACAGAGTGACTTGGAGAAGGAACAACCTGAGCCTGCCCCAGTATGCAGAAGGAGGCGTGCCCATTATGCCCTGGCCTTGGCAAAGAGGCAACGCATAGCACATACACTGACACAAGAGGGACCCAGGGAATAGCACCTCTCTCTGACTCTCACATACAGTAAAAGGGATGCCAAAATTACACTACCTGTGCCTAACCATGTGTAGGGAGTGTATTATGTGCATCTGACATAGGCAGCCCTGCAGTACCTCCCTCAATACTGGGACACCCACAAGGTAAGTGACTCACACATACTAGTCGGGGGGGGGGTCACATATCCAACAACAGTCACAGGCAGCAGGACAGGTGTAGACAGACACAAACAAAGGTGATGCTATGGCCTCTGAATGAGGCCTATGGGCAACCTCCCCCCAGGCCTACACAGACAGATCACAGCAGGCCAGGCATTGGGATGTCAGTTCTGAAGTGTAGGAAGTCAGAAACTAATATGTAGGTAATTAAAAGCTAAGATCTGTAGTACACTGGTATGCCTCTAGTTAGCATGATAGGTAAGACAACAGACTGAAATGGAGTACCCGGCATACCAGTATAGTCCTAGCAAATGTGTACAAGTGTCAGGTGTGCCCCCCATCCTATGTAGAAATGTAGTCACAGTCAGGTGTGCCCCCCAGTCCTGTGTAGAAATGTAGAAATAGTTAGGTGTCCTCCCCATCCTGTGCAGAAATATAGTAACAGGCAGGTGTGCCCCCCAATCCTGTGTAGAAATGTAGAAATAGTCAGGTGTACCCCCCATCCTATGTAGAAATAGAGTAACAGTCAGGTGTGCCCCCCCAATCCTGTGTAGAAATGTAGAAATAGTAAGGTGTGCCCCCCATCCTACATAGAAATGCAGAAATGCAGAAATGTAGTAACAGTCCATGTCAAATGATTAATGGATACCCTGCAGAGACAGTATGCTACCTGTAGGTGTACAACACAAAGGTCAGCACTGCAGTACAAATGACCTAGACTTGATCCACACATTCATTACAGACAGTCATACTGGGCATGCCCATACACTTAGAGAAATGAAGGCAATGTCAGTCAATAAAATACTGAAAGGTCATACCTAGACTTGATCCACACATTCATTACAGACGGTCATACTGGGCATGCCCATACACTTAGAGAAATGAAGGCAATGTCAGTCAATAACATACTGAAAGGTCATACTGGGCATGCTCACACACTTAAACACATGAAGGCCATGTCTGCAAACACCAGTGGACCAGACATATCTGGCAGCCACAGATGTTCATGCAGACACTCCTCACTATGCCCCACTCATGCTTTGCACACACAGCAGATTGGACTACAGGCATATATGTAAGGACAACACACTATAATAAGCCAAAGGTAGACATACATAGATGTATGGAAGAGGGTGACTGTGACAAGGAGCCATCCAGGCCTGTCCCACCCAGCACACAGGCAAAGGGCCACAACCACACGAGGTCAGATGTCATTCACTGCAGATACCAGTCAATGGTACCAGTAAGCATTACAGAGTATGTGGTGCATGTGCCAGCTGTGCAACATGACTGTGCAAGGAAGTAGTCATCTAGAAGCTGCATACACGTACCTGTGAAGTAAGACCCAGGTTGTGCCCACATGTGGCGTGTCATCCCCTAGATGAATGGGTTATGGCCCATAGACACACACTGCCCTCCACATAGCCCCACTATGACAAGACTGCTGAGGTCATCTACTGTGAAATACACCTTTGGGAGAGCTGTATCCCAGCAATCTCTGTAGTGTATGCCATCCAGGCCTACTAGTCAGGTAGGAGTTCCTACCCCAGCCTTGGCAATTGTGTGCATCTGTCTGTGTAGAAAGTAATGCTTTTTAGGATGTCCAACCTGGAATTAATGGACATGCTCCACCTCAACAAATCCAAATCTACCAGATCCACTAGAGCAAGCGACTTAAACCTTAGCACTGATATAAATAGGACATGCTGGAGGGATAGATTTGTCACCCAGAGACTCCCTATGCTGTGGAATAAAATCCCAGTCCATGTGAGGCAGAGCACCTCGCTGGCTCTGTTCAAGAGAAATCTTGACTGGTGGATGGGAGATCGTAGGTTTAACCCAGGAATCATCTCTGTGTCACTGCTGGACAGAGGCACAACAAACTAATGGGCACAGTATTTTTTAACATAAGGGGTGGCGTAAGCCACAAAACTTTGGGCTAGGCTTATAAATACCTTAGGGCAGATAGCCTAGTATAAACCTATGAACCTATGAACTGTGCACTACTGTAGTGTGATAAACTAGTGAGGTAGGAGTTCTAAACCCTGCCTTGGCAACTGTGTGTGTGTCTGTCTGTGTAAAAAGCAATGCTTTTTAGGGTAGTCACACCCCCTACAATTTAAATGCTCTTCTTTGGTAAGGCTGCTGATGTCATCCACCTAGAAATACATCTCTGGAAAGGACGCATCTCTGTAATCTCTGCAGTGCGGGCCGTAACTGTGTACTGCTATACTTTAATAAACTAGTCAGGTAGGAGTTCCTACCCCAGCCTTGGCAATTGTGTGCATCTGTCTGTGTAGAAAGTAATGCTTTTTAGGGTAGTCACACCCCCTACAATTTAAATGTTCTTCTTTGGTAAGGCTGCTGATGTCATCCACCTAGAAATACACCTCTGGGAAAAATGTATCCCACTAATCTCTGTAGTGTGTCCTGTAATTGCATAGTGCTGTAGTGTGATAAAGTAATTAGATTTGGAGTTCTAACTCCAGCCTTGGCAACTTTGTGTGTGTGTCTAAAGGTAGTCATCCACCTAGAAATACATCTCTGGGAAGGTTGCATCTCAGTAATCTCCATAGTGTGTCCTGTAACTGTGTACTGCTGTAGTGTGATAAAGTAATTAGGTAGGAGTTCTAACCCCAGGCTTGGCAACTGTGTGTCTCTCTGACTATTTGTGTAGAAAATGATGCTTTTTAGGGTAGTCACACCGACTACAATTTAAATGCTCTACTTTGGTAAGGCTGCTGATGTCATCCACCTAGAAATACACCTCTGGGAAGGTTGTAGCCCAGTAATCTCCATAGTGGGTCCTGTAACTGTGTACTGCTGTTGTGTGATAAAGTAGTGAGGTAGGTGTTCTACTCCCAGACATGGTATGTGTGATTGTGTGTGTGTGTGTGTGTGTGTGTGTGTGTGTGTGTGTGTGTGTGTGTGTGTGTGTGTGTGTGTGTGTGTGTGTGTGTCTGTGTAGGGAGAAATGCTTTTTAGGGTAGTCACACTCCCTACAAGTCAAATGCTCAGCTTTGGCAAGGCTGCTCATGTCATCCACCCAGAAATACACCCCTGGGAAGTTTATAGCACAGTAATCTTCGTAGCACATGCCATACCTTCACACTTCTGTAGTGTGATGTACAACTCTGTTAGGGTTCTCTTCCTATCCATAGCAGGTCTGGATGTTTTGTGTGTGTTCCAATGTCTGTGTATGAAGCAATGCATTTTAGGCTAGTCAAACTCAGTACATGTCGAATGCCCTACTTTGGCAATCCTGCTGATGTCAGCCAGTGTGCTATACACCTTTGGGGAAGGATTTCTCCAGTAATCCCCATGGTGTATCCTATAACAGCTCCATGCTGCAGTGTGATATAGACCACTGTTAGGGGTTGTATACCTATACAAGTCAGTTGTGGATGTTTTGTGTGTGTTCCAATGTCTGTGAAGGGTGCAATGCATTTTAGGCTAGTCACACTCAGTACATGTCAAATGCCCTACTTTGGCTATCTTGCTGATGTCAGCCAATGTGATATACATCTTTGAGAAAGGGGTACTCCAATAATCTCTGTGGCGTGTACTATACCTGTGTAGTGCTGTAGTGTAATAAACTAGTTAGGTAGGGGTTCTACTCCCAGACATGCCAGGTGTGTCTGTGTTTGTAACTCATATCCTGTGTGGAGGCGGGTGTGAGTGTGTGACACCTGGGCCCAATGTGGAGTGGGTTTTACAAATTTCTTATATGGTGGCCCTAGTATATATCACAATGTCCACTGTACAGGGATAACAGCTGTGAAATAGCCGAGAGGCTGGGGTGCAAATCCATACCCATACATGTGACATCAAGGCCAGGCAATCACAGTTAGCATCCCCAGTATTACCCAGAGCACATTCTCACCCCATATCTCATACACACACACACACACACACACACACACACACACACACACACACACACACACACACACACACACACACACACCGAGGCAACAGCCAATATGTGTGTAGTACACTGCATACTGGTGACTGATAGTAACTATGGAGTGAATGCAGTGGCCTACAGAGGGCATGGCACCCTGTCTATCTGTCCAATAGGCACATAGATGCAGACAGTGCACCTTCCCTATGTTCCCCACTGGACACCTGCAATACCTGTGGTGCCATCACATGTGACCCACAAAGGACATACCATGCCTGAAAACATGCCCTGTATGGCCAGATGCCACTGACACCATGGAATGTTGTTAGCAAGCTATCAATGTAGGTGCAGGGATAACCTGCTATCCATTACCATTTAATGCCACAGGCAGCCAAGTCTGGCACATCTGATGATAATCTGTGCACACAACATGGGGACAACACCCCAGGTACAGTTCCACATGTCACTGTACATGCATGTGGGAGATGTGCACATCCCAGACACTGTCCATGTCATGGACTAAGGAACACATACATGGCAAGCAATGCACAGCATTGTCCATATGCAATAGTCACCCAGGTGACTGGATGGTGGATACAATACCCACCTGTGTGGGCAAATGTAGAAACCACAGCCCTGAGCCACAATGCAGACCATTGTCATGTGGCCTGATGCCAATGTATACCCATCACTTAGCCTTGTATAACCATCTGGCACAGTTGCCCACCACATACCCATGCATAAATGCACCCATGCTTGTCAGTACTGGCACCCTGTGTGTTTGGGTGTGTGTTGTATGATGCGTATGATCACATCCACACTCACTACAACCCTCAATGGTATACTGAAGCATGCTGTCTGATGCCAGACACCTCCTCATACCTTTTGCCCGTAGAATCTCCGCATGACCCATGTAGTGCATGTGATACCTGCACAATAATGCGTTGAGGCAATCTCACTAGTGATGAGCTGTATCCCTGGCCCTGCCAAGTATGCTACTGTGTGTGTGTCCTTGTGAGAGTGTGGCTGTGTTGATGCTGGCACCTGTTCATGCGGACAGGCACATGTACGTCACCTACCGTATAGCTACCATATCTCTGTTGCAGATGTCACTCACCATCGCATATATGTTCTGAGGAATCCACAACAGGTAACCTATGTGGCGCATCCAGTAACTGCATAGGACTGTGATAGCACTACATAGTCATCAAGGGTTTGATACCCTGTGCTGGTAGGTGTGTGACACAAACATGCTTAGGTTTTACTCTCCCACCACTCCCTGACTTGTCAGTACCTCTGTCTGCCTCTCACACTCCCTCACTGGTGGATGTGGGGACCTATACTTGCTTTTCCTAGGCAGCAGCATATGCATTTTGAGTGATGCTTACGATCAGCTGATGGCCTCTGCATGAATTGCAGCCCTCCCCTAGCTGATTGCATGTGGAACAGCTGGAGTAACATTCCCATAGCCAATTGCATGGAAGCATACTCCAATATCTAGGAACATCATGTTGGTGTTGGCCCTTTTCATTTACTGTGAGCAGGAACTAGAGCTGTTCTTTGGCAAACAGCATCTCAGATGGATTGGTGACTTACCTCTAACAGCATACACTGTGGAAACAGGGCAAAACACAGGAGGGGGATGTGCCTGACCTGACTACAGACTGTAAGTGCTGCTATACTGCATTTGGAGTAATGTTGGTTTAAGAGTGTGTGTGTGTGTGTGTGTGTGTGTGTGTGTGTGTGTGTGTGTGTGTGTGTGTGTGTGTGTGTGTGTGTGTGTGTGTGTGTGTGTGTGTGTGTGTGCTGATATGGTTGTCCTACATGTTTTAATACCTGCCATGTCAGTTCTATGTTTATGAGGAATCCCCATCTGTAGGGTCATCTGCAGACTGGGCAGTGTGTTATGCCTTTGGTTTCATGTGTTACCCTCAGAGCATCTATTTGTGAACTGCAGAAGGTAGTGCGAGGATTGCAGTCTATAGATGGTGAAAGCCATGACAGTTACTGACCTCATATCCCTCATAGGACATATGTTGCAACAAACCCTGTTACAACAGTAAATGTATGAGGTTATCAAAGCAACATGTCAATATTGGCCTTGTGTATGTGCTTCCAGCCACAACTCTGTCAACCTTTGTACATATGTCATGCATTAGGAGGTGGATATGTGCTGTACACCATCATTACTGTCATATCTGATAGCAAGCCAGTGAGATATCAGACTGCTACACATGTTATGCACAGTAGGAGTTATATGCGATGACATGACCTTGACATTCTGTGGTTGTTTATACAGTACTGAGGTCTGTGTACTTATGTTGAATGCTGACAGTGTGTGTATTTTTAATATGTACCTTGGCCTGTGTACAGACTGTGGTAGATGTCATCGTCCTAGGTCCCGTCCTATCTGATGTTACATGTTGCTCCACTGTGTTACCATATTGGCTTACATGTTTGTAGGGCCATACACACACACACACATGTCCCATACCACAGTGTGTGAGTTGCACATATGAAGATGGTGTTGAACAGATAGTCCATATAGTGTAATATTATGCTAGCTTACCATACGTGGCTGTGGCAGTGTTCACATTGGTTGTGGTTATGCACTTTCATACAACTGTATCTTAACCTGTGCTGTGACATCCCCGTAGAGCCTGCTATATATGCAGGTACATGTGCATTCCCCCATAGGAGATGTAGGCCAGTGTTGAGCCAGTCTGTCTGTAGCCTGCACAGTGCTTTGCTACATACCTAGTAGCTTAGTGTACTTACCCAGTGAGGTGTCATGTCCAAATACTTTCCAGATGAACTGCTGCCGGGCCTCCCTTAACCATCATGTATGTCAGACAGAGCAGCGGGATACTGTACAGAAGTATGTCAATATCTAGTGGGTAGTATGTGGCCATGGCACCTCTGTAGTAGCAGTTATTATGTGTCAGGACAGACAGAGGTGTGTGAATGCATAACCTATGGGGGCAAATGTATACCAGTCATTATGTGTTACAGCCATCTACATGGCTGTTAACATCCATATTGTCAGGCTTGGTCCACATGTTCTGTACTAAGGGGTTCTGTGTATACCTCTGGACTGTACAGAGAGTGTCAGAATGTCCACATCTATTGGCCAATATCTCTGCTGTAGTCCACAAGAGCATTATGTGCTTACAGCGGTACTGTACTATGATGTCCTTAGGATGTCTGTCAGTAGCCAATGGCACACATGTGAAAAGCAGATGTGACCTCCCACACACACCATGTCTGTGAAGACAATCCCTAATACAGTAGCTATAGTTTGCTAATATACCTGCTATACATGCCTGACATCCCCTTGAAGATGGGACTATAGAGGCTGGGGTAGGGCTAAACCCCATGTTCAGGACATATGGTGTATATATACATATATATATATATATATATATATATATATATATATATATATATATATGTACATATGATCATCCAGCTATCTATATAGACAATTACACATGTACATATTGACATATATAAATGGGTGTGTATATGTACATAGATCTACATATACACACCCAGATATATACGTATGCAGAGCAGTATATGTCTACACATATGCAGATAGAGCTACATATGCACATGTACGCATTCCACATTGCCATGTCTGCCAGCATTACACTGCTGTTGTACCCCCACGCATACAGTGGAGCTGAGGCCATATATGTGTGGGCTTCACCTACACAATACATGTGTGCCCATATGCACTCCAGAGGCCAGTGCATGTAACAGTGGTATATGGCCCTGTATTATTGTGTGTATGGGGGAGATGCACAGTAAATGACCTATGCTGTTACCACATGTGGGAGTAGCAGGGGTGAGCTGCCTTAAGGTATCTGGATGTACAGTACCATACATGTCACCTATCTTGACATTACTTACATAAAGTGGGTTACTGCAGGCCTACTGCCTCCTGCCATACAGACTGTTCTGTGTGCCAGTGTGCCTGTGATGGTGTCAGTTATGCCTTGTTATGTAACAGTTACATCCCATTTGGTCAACTGAAGTCTTTACCACCTAGCGATTGTGTACAGAGTGTAGATAGAGGCTGCTGGATTATACACCTGCATCACTTACTGTTGATTGTGTGGTATCCTGTTTCCCAGTCTGTCCATACTAATGTACGATTTGAAGGTCTTGGTCTGGACAGCAACAGTTCATAGGTTCATAGGTTGATACTAGGCTATCTGCCCTAGGGCATTTATAAGCCTAGCCAGAGTGTGTTTGGCTTTTGCCACCCTTTTAGATTAGTTGACTGTGCCTCTGTATAGTAGGTCACCAAAGGTAGCCCTTTTAAGGTTAGTTTACTGTACCTCTGTCAAGCAGGGACACAGAAGAGATCCCAGGGGTCATAGAAGAGATCCGAGTTGTGGACCTTTCCAGACTACTGTATTAGTATAACTGTTTCACAGTTGCATTACTCTGTTGATATGGATGTCAGTGCCTGAACAGCTATATGACATGGCATGTAATTAATAGTAGACAAATAAAGGTATTCCATTTCTGCAAACCTGTGTGTGGTGTTTATCCTATGACCTCTCTGTGGGTATATGTTGCAGGCAACAAATGTCATTTGCATGTGTGGGTCATCCAGTGTCCAGTTGTTAGGGTGTTCACTGAAGGCATAGTGGGTGTACCATATTGTGTGCGCCTACTATGTAAGTATCTTACTGTACATATGTTTGCATGTGTATGTGTAGTCACATGTATATCTATCTATATATATATATATATATATATATATATATATATATATATATATATATATATGTTACCAGACTGCATGAAAAAATGAAGATAATTATCACTAAAAATGAATAAACTCCGTGACACAAAAAGCATTCAAAACTAATTCAAAATGAATTTAAGAAAAAACACCCAAAACTCCAGTATTATTTAGTGGTTTCATCTTCTTTATTATCAAGACTTCTTCAGATAGGCATGTTTCATTATTAAATACAACCATTTTATCATTGTTTAAACAGAATATTTTGAGCTGTTTATTTAAATTACCAACACAGTTCTTAACCAATACTACTGTGAGACCAGTGGTCCTGCAAGGTGCTGTGTGCATCTTCATTATAAAATAGTTTAGTTATCAGGAGAGGAATCTGTAGTGCTGTATGGTTTGCAATACCTAAAAATAAAACCATTGCTGTAAACAAAGTCACCCATGAAGTCTATTGTTATTACCAAGAAAAGATTCGTCCCATGTGGGAAGACCCAAAAATTAGGTGTTATTCTTTGTGGTAACCTCATGTATCCAAAGGTAAGCATGGCTGGGTTCATATGTGCATGGAGAATAGTGTGTGGAAGACCAAAGATATTTGGGCCAGGACAACGTACAAGATGAGTCCCGAGGGGAAGAAGAGTGGAGGGTGGGCAAAGTGTGGTGGTGTTGTTGCTATGAGCCGGTAACCAGAGAAAGGGATGGTGGCTGCGTGTGTGCAGTGGGGGGGAGGCAGAACTGTGGGTAAAGAAAATATGGGTCGAGGAGAGGATGGGTTGGATGGGCCTGTACTGGTTGGCCTGCCTAGTGGGTGGTGGAGAGGGGACTGAAATATAAAAAAAATTAAAAATAAAAGAAAGATAATTTAAATCCCTATTTAAATAAAACAAATAAAATAATCTTGGTAGTGTATTGCAGGGTGGACATGTTTGGCTGTGGGGGTTATGCCAATTAGTACAAAGCGTATATTGTTTGGGGCCTTTCAACCCCATTAACGGTGCATGTGGACATATATGTTTCTGTTAATCTACCTTTGCTATCTACAGATGTACGGCCATATATACCTATATAGGTATATATATTTGCTTTCATATTTATAACTATGTTCGTATATACCTACAGAGATGTATATCTGCGTATATATATGTAACTTGCTGTGTATATGTGACATCTAGGTGGTGACATATATATATATATATATATATATATATATATATATATATTATATATATATGTGCATATATGTTCATATATATTTATATATATATATATATATATATATATATATATATATATGTATATATATATATATATATATAGATATATATAGATATATATATATGTGTGTGTCTGAATATATATATATCTACATATATAGATATGTTGTATCTGTTTAGATATTAATATATTTACACACACACACACATACATCTAGATGTTGGTATACATTCTCTGTACTGTTGCAGGACTGTGCTGGATGTTATGTTTCTGAAAACAACAAAGTTATGTATGTCTGACATGGCTTAGTGGTAAACCACTTTGTGTATGGTGTACATGGTCCTGGGTTCGAGCCTTGCAGATTTTGTTGCTGGGCAGAACACAGGCCATTGGATACAGAATGATTAAAGCACTTTAAAGCAGTTGTAAGCTGGTTTGTGAGGGTTTGCACGGAGGTAAGCACTGCTAACGTCTGGTTACAGTTTGCTACACTCAGTTAGCTTCTAAATTGTCTAACATGTGTAGGCATAGCTTACCCCGTGCAAACAGGCTTAAACCCACTTACTGCTGATTGTAAGTGTGTACTCCCACTTACCCCCACGCTAATTTCTTTAAAAGAAAAGAAAAAGGGGTTGATAGGAAAGTGGTGAAAAAAGGGACACAAAGAGGGAAAAAGAGCAGGGAAAATATCCAGGGATGTGCAGGAAGGGTGTCGGGAAGGTCTATAGCTGCCCATTCTTTTACAGCTACAGCTATGCATATACACTGAATTTGGAGGTAGATTTAGACACTCAAATCCCTTGGGGGGAGATGAGGACAACAATAATTAGTTGTGATGCCAATTAGACCAGATTACATGTGTCCAGCGGACACATGTGCGAAATGGACAGCTATGTATGGGGCAAATTTTTTTTTTGTGGGAACAGATTGCCTTTTTTTCAGGTGAGAGTGGGATGTTGGGGAGGGGTAGAAGGCATATTTGGGGAGGTAGGTTGGCTAGGTTAACAGACAAGACAAACAAGACGCATACAGGGGCGGTATATGACACATGTGGGGGTAAAAACCTTGGATGGGGAGGGGTGTTTGGAGGTCGCAAGCCCATGAGCCCCCCAGCGGATACAGTGGGACTGAGGTCCCCACCCATGGGCAGTCACCACTGCACCTTCATGGCCCCAAAGGTGGCTGTGCTGGGGGCTGGGTAGGAGGGGAAGGCTCACCATGCAGCACTCAAGCTGGCATAGCTTGTCTCAAATCTCCTTGTCAAGCTCACTACACATCATGGCCTGGACCTGACAGCGGGTGACAGATACCTCTTCACCCCCGCTCCCCAGGGGGGGGGGGCGAGTCCCATCCCCTGCAGCAGTTCCATGTAAAGGTGGTGCAGGGCCAACGAAGGAGGAGGTCCCAGTGTGGGCCCCAGATGTGCTGGTGCCTGGTGCCATGGCCAGCTGAGGTGGGACAGGGGGTCTGCTGGGACTGGCCTTCCCATATGAGTTATGGTGTTGCAGTTTTAAGAAAGATATCAGTTAGTAATAGATGACAGCATTCAGGATTAGTTATAACAGCATGCATAGGTATTCTCATTAACCCAAGACACCAGATTTACAACAGTTGCAGAGCGAGCAGAACACATGCATATATGGAACAACAGTGGCCATTACAACAGCATGCAGGTTTCATTGATAGCAACAGGCCACCAATATGGGAGTATTTTAACATGACACATGCATAGGGTGCTGCGGTAGCGTTGTCACCTCACAGTAAGACGTTGTCCTGTTCAATTCTCAGCTAGAGCGTCTTCTGTGTGGAGACATGTGTGAATGGGTGTACCTTTGTTGAAGGTTGTGCATCAGGGCCAGCAACTCGGCACGTAAAAATCTACTGCCAATCATTAGTGGACCGGAGTTCCGCTGTGACGACCCCTAACCGGGAAAAGCCGAAAGACACAACAACATGCATAGAACCAAATGTGAATATTTCTAAACCAATAGGACATATGTCCCGACAGATGTTTGGAGTGTACACATACCCACTGAGGTGTGTAATTAGGTAATTGTAGCACATATGGTGGGGATGTGAGAAAGACGTCCATTAACAAGTAATATATCCCTGTAGTATTCACAACTTTCTTAGTCATTGCAGTGATCTGTCCCTTACATGTATTATTATACTACCCACTGTCCTTACTTTGTACAATGGTATATTTGTAGATTAGTATCAATGTGGACTGCGTCTTATGTATAGTCTACACCTCTTACCTGTTATATCTGCTGAGAAAATCACTAACACTACCTGACAATTTCTACACATACTCCCAGATTCCATGTTGATGTTATACACATACCTAACAATCTGCTATTGCACACACTCTGGTCACAGCTTGACAGGATGCAGATGTTAATGTGACATATTTTGAGAATAGCTGCCATACACTTTAGGTGAGATGCTACAATGACAGATTTGTTTTCATGTACATTCTCTGACTGTGTACAGGTCTGACTATCAGTTATATGTCAGTAAAAGCTGCCTACATTTCTTGGATCATCACACTGATATTTCAGGGGAACTGGTTACCAGGCAGCAGATTTGGGCCATTTATCTGGACATGCTGGACAGATCAGAACAGTTGAGTGGTATGACTATGTACACAGCTTAGTACCTGAATATTCTGCCACAGTCTGTACAGTTGATGGCTATGATTATGCTTACAGCTTACTATCTGAACATTCTAGCAAATTCTGTACAGTCGCTGGGTCTAATTATGCATACAGCTCTCTATCTGAACATTCTCACAAACTCTGTACAGTTGTGGGGTATGATTATGCATACAACTTACTACCACTCATGGGATTCAAACCTCTGCTGTGTGTTGTAAAATATTACAGTTGACATCACAGTACACTGCGCTATCAGGGATTTGGTATGAAGCATTCCGATGTTTACTGTGTAAGTCTCCCTCAGTTGTACAATATAACTGACCTCTTGGGACTTCCAACATTGTTATACTGAATCCTACACATTTTATCTGCATTCAACAGTGTGGGTAACACTGCGTAATACAACAGTACTATTTATAGAATGCAACACTACAACAACATATGAAAGTAGAATGTACACAAGCACTCCAGGGGTTATAATTTTATTCACAAGATATTATACCTTTATTTCCACACAACCTATATGACAGTGTTCCTGCCATATTGTCTAGTTTATTCACTACATCCCATTTACAATACATTTTTATACTGGTACAACATTTTCTAGAGCTGTTATATTTATTTGTTCTGACAGTACATGCTAAATTATTACTAACCTGCCTTGTGACACAACCTTTGCAGCCTAGCAGCTTGGGCTTGCTGGTTCACAGCCCACTCATCTGCAGCTGTCAGGGAAATACAGTGATATTTAGTCATTGCCTATCAATAGTATACACAGGCAATCATTATCTATGTAGTAGAATGGGTACTTAGTGCTGGGGCATTGGCCATCTGCCTTGATTTTTGGATCCACTGTTCCTAGAGATCCCCCCTCTGCTGCTTTAAGTCAGCATGGTGATGCCTGACCTGCTCACCAGTCCTGGGGATACCAGTGGCACTGATGAGGTCACAGGTGAGACTGTCCCAGGCCTCCACTTTATACTGTGAGCCCTGGTACTGGCCATGCAGTAGTGTCTGCTCATGGTGTTTTACCAGGAGCCATACCATGAATCTGGACTCCTTCATGCCCCAGCGCTGTGCTCTAAATCGAGTGCCTTCCCCAACTACAGCCATTCTGCCTACAGTAGGGAGCTGCAAACAGTTATGGGAAGTATTCGCGCCTGTGGGGTTTAAATACAGCCAATTTCCTGCACTTTCCTATGAGTGGATAGTTTCTGAAAAGGCTAAGCTAGGGGCACACTTGCTTACCTAATGTTGGCATTGCTTAAAGGGGTATACCACTGGGCAGATTGAGTTAGCCAGCCTACACATTGCTGACACCAAGTAAGTTGAGCTGTTCAATGCTTAGCATTGCTTAGTATTTAATTAGCATTACATTTTCCTTTTGGCATTGATTTCTTATTTGTTACATGTTATATCTGTGTTTGGTATCTGTGATTCATGTGTACGTACACTGTATGGGATCCTGGGGACTTCAACACTTTATTACAATAACACCTCACATCTGGCCTTACTGCAGTACTCCAGTTCACATATTTATGTTATGTAGCAGGTTATACAACATCAACCTGTACATACATTCATTTCACATGTTCAGTTTGATTTTCCTTTGGTGAGGATTTGTTTGTTGAAACTTCAATCTTATGTACTGCTATGATGGCTTAGTAGTTAACTACTATGACTGTAGGGTACAGGGTATTGGGTTCAAGACTTGCAGAGGCTGTTTATTTTGTTGCTGGGCAGAACATGGGCCATTGGATATAGAGTGGTTAAGGTACTTTAAAGCAGTTGTAAGTGGGGGTGCACTTGTTTGCGCGGCGGTAAGCATTGCTAACATCCGGTTACAGTTTCTTATACTCATTTAGCTTCCACGTTGCTTAATCTGTGTAGACAGTTCTTACCCCTGGAAAACACACTTAAACAAGCTTACTAGTGCTTACATATGCTTATACTGCTTATTTCTGCTTAAACCTGCTTACAGGTGCCTTATTCATTCTGACACTGCTACTTCACAAGTGCATTTCCTGCAGCACTTCAGTTCATAAATGTGTTATTTAGTGGGTATTGCAACAAAAATATTGGTTATAATGTGCTTTTCCATGTAAAGGTGACTGTGCTGCAGTGGGACTCGAATCTGCAATGCCTGCTCATTAGGCAACTGCTTTACCCACTACACTATTGCTGTGCTGCTTCATTTGTATATATCGTCCTTGTTATCCTCTTCAGCCTTTTAAGCTGCTTTAACCATAGCTAAGTGATGGGCACACCAGCGCACCTATGGTTAACTATCCTAGGATTTTTAAAAATATAAATACACTGGTTTCTTCATTTAATTTGTATGTACTGTTGCTGTTGTACACCTGGGGGACTGTTGGTGGGGATATGCGGACACCTATGAGCAGTCTCGCTCATTTCATACCACTTTCTGCTGCTCTACATTGCAGGGGCATGTTTATTCTGAGAGCTCTGCTCTTAGACATGCCCCCCAGACACGCACATGCTCTGTGTAAGCCTAGGAGTTAGGGCAGTGCACCTTCTTAATATGCTGTCTTGCTCCTAAATGGACACTTCCATGCAGGACTAAGCTAGTCCTGCACGGAAGTTTAGTAAATCCAGGGGAGAATACTGCACTTATGACACATCACACTTGCAGTAATGTACTCAATGCACTCTTGTCACTTCAGTTAGTTTTATTTATCAATTTCTTTATATACACAAATAACATGAATTAAAGACAAAAATACTGCAGTATATAATGACAGATCTCACTCTTGTTTGCAGTAATGTACAAAATGTACTGTAGTACTTCAGTTACAACTCTGAATCAATCAGTTATTTCTATATATATATATATATATATATATATACACACACACACACACACACACACACACACACACACACACACACACACACACACACATATACTATACATATAAATATAGAGGGAGAGAGACAGAGAGAGAATGAGAGAGAGATGTATATATTAATGAAATCAATTAAACACATAATACTGTTTACTACTTTATTCAGGCTTGTCAACGACTGACTCAATGAGATTTTTAAGTGCCTCTTCTGCTGTCTCCTACTGTAGGCACTCTCGTCTTCAGCCATAAAGCATAGACTTAAGAAAATTCTTGTTTGACTGTGTTTCACGTTTTTGCCATTAACATACGAAACATACTCCTCAGAGTCCTGTGGAACTTGAAAGCTTTGTGTTTTATTCAATTTTAGTAAAGGATTTTGAGATATTTACACTGCTGCTTTTCTTATGTTTTTGCCTATTGTTTTACAGCAGTACATTTAGCTACCAGAAAGTTTTGTTCTTGTTTTAATCATTTAAACATATCTGTACACAGAACTGCATCTGAATATAAAACTATGTGAATTTGTCTTTCCTTTGCATTATTGCAATAACATTACAGATGCATTTCCACAGGTATACCTATTTCTCCTATCAAATACCTTCAATTATGCAACCTTGTTATATTTTACAGCTATGTTTAGCCTATGTTAAATATGATCCTCTTCAAAAAAATAATTTTATACTTAACTATAGAGTTCTGGCTTTCTTGCCTCTACTGGGTGTACCCACTCAGCCAGCTGGCCCAGCCAATTCTTCTTCAGGACATTGTACCTGTGCTGACACTGTTGGCCAAAACAGACGATCCTTGTCAGGGTTTCCAGGTGTTCACCAGACTCCTGCTGGATATGGATTTTTCTTTCCAATCAGAACCTATAGTGCATTCTCTTAAAAAAAAAAAAAAAAAAAGAAACTCTACTGCATGTCTCGGTCTTTCCAAGATATGACTCCTTCTGGAGGTAGACCATGATTTATCAGACCAGCGTACAGCCCAACCCTGTGCCTTAGTAGGTGCTGCCATGACTAGAAGAGCCAGAACCAGAATGAAGAAAGTATGATCAGGGTTGTATTTCACAGGTTTAGAACTACTCCATCTGGGGTGTGATCCCAATTTAACCAATCCTAGTTAACCAGCAGGGGCATTAGACCACATACTTTTATTATTGACAAGCTTGGTTTAACCAAAGATGTTGGGTCACAAACATTTTTTTAAAGGAATACATTTTCAGTTCATGTATATGGTGCATAAAAACAGTATGCAATAATCATTTTAATTGTTATTAGTCATTGCTGCTTCTGTTGCTGTACCTTGCCGTAGCTTTCTTTTTGACAATATTACAAATAACTGTAATTTACTCCTTCCTCCCTTCCTTGTCGCAGTAAGAATATTTTTCTACTATTTTTGTTTGCTTGTTTGTTTGTTTTTGGGGGGTGGTACATAAATACATATACCTGTGTGTATGATGGCCGACTTTTATGAACTACTGAATTATTTTATGTGAGAATGTGTATCAGATTATACTGTATGGCTGTGCGTGTTAGATGGGCAAAGATTACACTGTATGGCTGTGCAAACAATATTTTTGAATGTAAGAAAAATCAGAGAAAACATAATATTTTTGACATCATTCTGTTTTTTTTCTGAATATCTTGAGATTTGCACATATCTGAGCTTATATGTGTATTCCTGCAGCATGATGGAGATTGCCGAGGACTGCTGCTGACTCTGAGTACATGTTTACAAGCAGCCGAGAGTGATTTACATCCATAAGTAGTCATCCATGTTTGCATATTACTGAGATTCATAGAGATAATGTAAAATGGCCTAACTGGCATACAAAATTTGTAAATAGACCTTTATTTACATGAAATAGTTGAATACTCGAGTTCCATGGCAAATGTCTCAGGAAACTATGGACTTCTCAAAGTAAGTAAAAATACTAAAAAATTTAAAACTTAGTATGAAACACTTAAATTGGTTTAAAATAGTGAGTTACATTAAAAATATTTATTTTATTAAACTCATGAGCATATATTAAGAATATTGTTGAGCTGACATTTGTAAGTGGGAAATCAGTACAGCAGCAATGGGAAATGATTAATGATAACTCATAAAAAATGATTATTTTGGTGTCATGTACCGATTGCATATGGATATATTTTAAAGGACTAAGGATGGGGTGTTGGCTGAATATATAAGTGTCCTTAATTGAAGATTTCTGAGTGTCACATGAATAAAACATGGCAGTATTGCGAAAGTAAGAGAATGGTAGGTGTTGGATTACTTTAAAGTGCTGTGGATGATTCTGCAGACCTTAATATAGTACAAATTTACTTTGTTAGAGTGGGATTTTGCATGTGTATATAATTATGTGGTTTGTGTTACCTTTCCATAGGAGGATGGCAGGCACATATAGTTATTGTGAAATTTAACAAACTATTAAGATTTTTGTGCATGACTGTGGTCTTGTTTCATGTGCAGTAATTATACAAAACAAGGGCTCAAGGCAGAGAAAGGGCAACTTCAACAGTGAGGAAAACTGCACCCTCATTGCAGCTCTTAGGACATATGGGAAACGTGTTTGGCAAAGAGGGGCCAAAAAAAGCTGAGAGAACCAAAGCCTGGAATCAAGTTTTTTTGGATATTAATGCAGTGAGTTGTAGAAACTGCACATTAACACAGTGAAAGAAGAAGTCAAATTATATGGTAGGAAGTGCTAAGAAGCAAGGCTAAGCAGAATACAATTGCCTGTACCAGTACTGGGGAGCTTCCAACAGTTATTCCATTAACACCAGGTGAGTAATACCTACTTTGCATCCAAGGGGGTGACTATGATGCTGACAATGTTGATACTGGAATAATCAGAGGTGGTGTGGATACTAACTATTACTGATGTCGGCAGCAGCAACACTCGTCTGCTCAGGAAGGTTGGTTTAAAATAGTAACGTATTTATATAGAGAACTGAATGCTGGAACGGAATGATTCCATTGTACACATGGCAGCTACTATTAATAAGGGAACCTTCCATATCACATGTATACATGGACATTTTCAGATAAACAAAGTAGAGAAATTGTGGAATAAATATTAGGTTATAATGACTATAAGCAACTTGGAAAGTATGTTATGTTCACTTAATGGTAGTGATGGGGTTGTAGTAAAAGAATGACAATGCAGGCAGTATGCATGTTAAGTGTCCACCACACCTCCTTATTAAGCATACCATAGTGTATGATATTTCTTTATTAGTAATGTTTTTAAACCATATTTACAGGGTCAACATCAGAAACAAACAGTGTCACTATACCAATAATGTTGGAGGATATCAGCTGCAGAATGGCTGTTGGTGATGATGGTGAAGATAAAAAAGTTATATTTATGAGGCTGATGGTGGAAAGTGGCATATAGTCCTAAAGTTTAATGGTAGGATTCTACAACCCACAACATGTTAGAAAGTCTACAGGAAATGTCAGTGTAACAAAAAGTCACACACATGTTGACATTACACTGCGACTTGTACCAGGAGAAAAAACATGCACCTCTGCACCAGTATCTGCAAAATCAGATGAACAATTTGAGGATGATAACAGACATTCAGAAATAACAGTGTCCACAGTGACACCTTTATAAAGGGGAGCTATTTGCTAGAGCTCTCCCAAGAAACACGAAAAGCATTGGCTGCCAAGCAACAAATGTGCAGTGACATTGTTAGGGCTCAGCAATGCCATAGAAAGTCAACTGGAAATGGTCCAAATCCTCCAGGGTATGCATATGAATTTCTAGAGTAGGGATAATGCCATGGCTACACTGATGCATAGTATGGTGGCAAACCAAGCATCAATGTCTGCCTCCATTTGTACACTAGTTAGGACTTACCAGACTCAAGTAGGAGTCAGTCCTGGTAGGGAAGAGGACAGGGTACTGTCTGGACCCATGAGGCAGATCACATGACAGTACAAGTGTTTCTCAGTAAAGTACTTTAATTAGCCAGGTGAAAAAAAGCAATAGATTTCATGCAAGCCACGTCAGGGTTCATCTACACCTAACAAGACCTCTCATTCGAGGTTTCAGTCATGCTAATGTAGCACTGTCAGATTGGTGACTACTGGATCAGTTGCATCAACTAGGTCATGACATCAGAGCAACTCACTATGCAGCTCTCAGAACAGCGCCTCTTCATAATCACTTCCACTATCACCTAGTCTATCCTTAAGAGATGTGTATGATTCATTTGATCTTGGACTACTGCGAGTCAATGGTGGCAATTCTACTACTAACAATACGATATTAAGAAACACAGGTGAATATTAAACTTGAAGGGGGATAAATTATTTTGAAAAATAGCGGGGCTAAGACACTTTTCAGCTGTATGCATTTCATCCTTGTAATGGTACTGCTTAAAACCTCTTTGAAACTGTGGAAGGAAATCAGTATGACATAACATGAGATTGCAATCATTCATAGCAATGCCCTATCCATTACCATTTTACAGCTGAAAGTTACCTACAACTTCAAAATAGTAATGCACAAATCTTCATGGATGCATCAATTAGAGCATTACAGATTAAAATGAGTATCCTGCTATGTAAACAAACACTGCTGCCACTTTGCCCTCATCACTGCACAAATGCTGTTTTTTTTGTCTCTGAAGTCTCAAAGTATTGTGTATGACAAAATAAAACAATCTTATGTGTAGTACCTCAGCAAATAGCATACTGTAAATTGAGAAAAAAATTGCATAATAAAAAAACAATATGATATGTTTTCATCCAAATGCAAGGTATGAACTCACATTAAATACTGAATTGACAGTTTTTACTAATTATACTATATGAGGATATTCATTCCATGCATAATTATGTGTGCCATTTCAGCAGATATTATTGTGCAAAACAGATACAATTGCGATTACTATTTATATTATGCCTTAAGACATCACTGAACAGGAGTCAGTGAGCACTCACCCATGACTTTTCCAAACAATAATATTGGTAACTGTTCAGAAATAAAAACAACAAAAAATATATCTTAAGATGAGAGAGAATGCCAAATGAGCAGTGACAGCAGACCATGCACCACACAGAATAGCTCACAGATATTACTGCAAGCATCAATTATACTCTGTGTTTTTTGCAATAAAGGAAACACTAACTGGAATTTCAAGGTCCACAGTTCTGGACTAGATGCTGCTTCTTTACCTGTGCAGCCGTGTGCTGTGCATGAGCCTGCTGCATGGGGTCCTTTACTACTGGTACTGCTGGTGATCGTTACTCATATTTGGAGTAGAACCAGGAGCTGTAGTGACAGCATGGGTCACTTCAACACCAGGCTGGTGCATGATCATGTTGTGCAGAATACAATATGCTGTAAACATCCTGCATGCAGTAGTTGGGTCATACTGAACCGCATCCCCAGACTCATTCAGGCATCTAAAATGACTCTTCAGTAGTCTGAAGACCCTCTCAATGACAATACAAGTCTGGAACAGGGATGTCTTGTAGGTGACTTCTGAAGTTTCACTTGCATTTCTCAATGGTGTCATGAGCCATTGGTCTAGTGAATATCCAGCATCATATGAAAACAAAAACAAAAACAAAGAAAGACAGAGAAGGGGGGGAGACAAAACAATGGAAAATTATTTATTATTATTCAGCAATAGGTTTTACAATGAATAATAACTTAAATGATAAAAAAAAGAAAATATTTTTCCACTTATCAACAAGATTACCATTAGGCATCCTACCATATAAGAAGAGGCAAGTAGATTGAGCTAGTGTGCCAGATATGGGAATCACATGCACTGCAAGGATGCTGGTCAGGCATGTAGGGGATGCACCCCCATGCATCACACACTGCCTGGCAATTGATGGAATCATAGCACTTCCTATTGCAGTACTGTTTACACTGTGGACTAGGAGGGTCCCCGAATGCAAGATGGGTGAAATCTGTCACAGTAAGTACCTCAAGGAAATGGGCCATGCCATAAAAGGGGCGGATATTCCTAACATGGTCCTGAGATGACACCTAATCCACATGTGCCATGCATACCTCACAACTTCCAGATATAAAAAATCTGGACAAAAGCACTTGAAAAGTAGGTACGTCTGGCAAAAAATCTGGACAACAAATTGGCATGAAATTTACATACCAAAAACCATAGCTCTTCCCACTTTCAGTATGATTGTGGGATACCACTGATCAGAAAGGCAAGTTAAAAAAACAGCAGAACATGCAGGCTGCATTACACACTTGATTTTGGATATATGTTGCATACAATAATCAACCAATTGTTAAATTTCAGAAACAGAAAACAACAAGGAATAAGTAAACAAATACTAAAGACTCTGATGTGCATATCACACTAGCCAGTATGCTAACCCAAACCAAGAATGACACTCCTCAACTGATGTCTGAAATAGCTTGCTTTTCCACAAAAAAAAAAATGTTTTCTCTTTAGTCCCCCATATGCCAGCATAGCAAAACAACTATCAGTTCTTTGTAAGCAAGTTGATTGAAAGCAAATTCAGACATAATGCATCACAGAAAATGGCCAAAATAAGCCCCAAGAAATATTAATGTCATTAAATTCAATATTCAAAAACTGTAACGTGCCAAATGTAGTACAACCTAGGTACATAATATTATCAGTAAAACAACAGATATAACCAAAGTAAAGTGTGCATCTGAACACCCCCAAACACACACACACACACACACACACACACACACACACACACACACACACACACATACATACACATAGTTTTACATTGACTGTATGGCACTGTAAAAGCAATGCAAACCTCCCCAATGATTTTATTAACATAAAGTTACACAAAGTGCCCATCATTAATTATGCCTTATACACTGCTATATAATGATGCAAATAAACTTGTGAATAATTAGCACAAATCCATCTCAGAGACTGGTTAGTATATCTTACAGCCATGAGTATATTACCTTATAATTCTCACCTGGAACATTCAGAACACAACTAAGAGTTGAAAATACTTCCTCCTGGCACTGTTCTAATATTTACAATGTATTTGTCACAGTTCTACATCATACATGACTCAAAAACACAAATAATAAGAATAGTCTTAAACTGTTTGATGTGAAAACACCATCAGCTCATCACCCTAATGACTCCAACAAAGTTACTTGCTAAAAGAAAAAAAAAAGATGAAAGTTACTTACTGAAATAAGTTACTCACTAAAAGAAGAATGCTGACTACCCATATGTACTGCAGTTTGACTCAATCAACACTTCCCTACTGCATATAAGTTAAATGACACTAATTATGCACACACACACACACACACACACACACACACACACACACACACACACACACACACACACACACACATCACATATATATGTGTGTGTGTGTGTTTTAAAATAATACCTGACATTGCTTTTCTCCTATTATTAAACAAAGACCAACACACTGCAAGAGCTGTGAAGCAACAATCCATAACAGAGACTGGGAGTTAACTGTAGTAATTAAACCAATAGAGACCACAGAGATGAGATATTGGATTTCAAGAGGCCACACTTGTTAAGCAATTAATGATTAACTGCTCGGGTTTTCATCTTTAACACAGGACATATATATTTTTTGTTATATAGTCAAAAAACTTCCCCACATCCAACAAGTCTGGATCTTGCTCTGTTCTTGCTCAATACCGCGATAAACTATTATATCCCTAAATGCGAACAAGTATCTATTCATACTTTACATCTCCTTACTCTCCCTTCTTCACTCACTTTCTTACTTCAATCAATTTCTCTCCCTTGCTTTCCCTCTAAGTGTACCATAAGACTGCCTTTCTCTCACTCCATATTTTACAAACTTACCTTTAATTTCTCTATAAACTGGCTACAATTTCTCTAACTGTTAAATCATTGTCATTTAACTTATATCTATTCTTAACCAATGTTTTCATATTATGTCTAATTTGTTGTAGTTACTTAAAATTGGATTAAAGACTGTAAAAGTATTTTCCTTAAAATGTTTTGTAATACTTTTGAGCTTTTCTTCCTGGGCCTCCACTGACAATGGGTTCTTACCCAGTCAGACGTTCCTGGTAATCAACTGTCAATAAATGAATAAACAAATAAATGAATGAATGAACAAATAAATAAATAAAACAAGTCCCTCTACTTCAGAAATTCTAAAAGCTGTAATGAATGTCTCTTGGTGTAACTTAAAAAGGTCAGGTTTCCTCTTTACCAGCCTTAACTCATCTAACCATCATACCTGGCAATTATAACAACGGAAAAAAAAAATTCTGAACAAAACATATCAAGTTACCAAAACATTTAAAATATTTGATATTTAGTTAAAACTTTTCCGAAATTTCTAAACTGTTTTACAAATAACCTGTTTTGCCTCTAATACTATTAAAAACATATCTTTCAAGTATACACTTTATTAGAGTTTGAAATTAGTATAGATCACATTTTCTTGCAAAAAAAAAAGTTGTTAGGTTCTGGAAAGAAAGACAGGAAACAAGTACTCCATCATTTCCCACCTTCCCCTAAAACTTTAAGTTGTAGCTTTGCACATGTAAACTTAAATTCATTTTATCACAACTATATTTATAATTTATTCTTATTCTTAAAATGGCAACTACAATGTGTAGGTTAAACCAAGCTGAAAACTGATGTGGGGATGATGGCAGAATACAGAATAGTCTGCTGTAAGTTTGAAGGCAGCAAAAAGCCACAAATTGGATAGCCCATTCCTACTGAATTCACAGGCACAGAAGGACCATGGCAACTAGACAGAAGGCAAGGAGTTACCTACTTCTGACACTGTACCTCATGTGATATTAACAAGTATTTGTCAGTGCTTTTGTAGATTTGAATAAGGAAATTCGAATAAAAGGCTGCCACTTGGGAAAATGGAAAGAGCAAAGAATTTCAATGTTAAATTGGGAAATCATTACAAAATTTGGATGGGAGGAGCTATGGGGCCAAGAGTACATCCAGAAACTGCTGCAGTATCCTTGAGGCCCTGGTCTGTCTCTGGAAGGTCCTGGTGGCAAGGATAGTGATAGTTATTCATGCCTTAGTATCCATAGGGATAGGAAGTCCCCACATTCCTTCAGTAGCCCTACAAGGGTCATACATACTCACTAAGACCCTTATCATGTCCCTATTTACTTTGAACCTGTTCAGTACCTCCTGATTATCAAAATTATAATGAATAATTCTCTGCCTTTGTTTCCATCTTCTTGGCTGATGAGCGCCACTGGGAGTAAGTGGGTTTGGCTCAACCAAGACAAGCAGCTCCCACCTAGAAATAACAAAGCTAGCAGCAAAGTGACAGCATTTTCATGGCTTGAAAATCAGATAGGATTGCCCAAACTCCTTTTTATATAAAATATCTACAGATGGCATGGAAAATTGAGAAAATTCCACTATGAATCACAAACAGGTGAGAGAATGCTTCACCAGCATAAGCTGGGTTACATCATTCCTCATTTATATCTCATCATGAGTTCATTTGCTTATAATCATTCACATTCAATGCACATTACTGTATGTGACCTCTATGAATCACAGCTGAACTGCACTCATTCACAGAAATTAATGTTTCTGTGTAATGACTATGAATATCATAAAGGCAGCTATACTACAATCCAAAAGATATGTCATGAAATATAATGAGATTATAGCTGTGGCAGGGAAACATGACTTTAGTATTCCTGATTTTGGTAAAGTTTTGCATGATACCTACAGACATAACAAATTTTAGAAAACCAAGGAATATGATATCACTTTCTCTGACATGCAATGTCTTTCGGCTTTTCCCGGTTAGGGATCACCACAGTGGATCACCTGTCCGCAGACTGATTGGCAGTGGTATTTTTATAGTGTTGAGTTGCCAGTCTGGTGTACAGCCTTCTCAGAAGGCACACACATACACACATGCACATACCTGCATGTCTTTGAAACTCATTCGACTGCAGGGAGAACATGAAGACTCTGCATAGAAGGAGGTCCAGCCAAGAATCAAACCAGAATAACTCTTGCTGTCACTTTCTCTGACATGATAGCAGAAAAAAAGAGTCATACCAACAGTCATACTAGCAATCTAGACAGCTCACTTATAAAACTTGTATTTTCCAGTGAATATAAGCACATTCATTTCTGTAAGGACCTTTTGTTTAAAAAAAATCTCTTCTCCCAAGTCAAGCTGCATTTAAACTAGGCCTGAATAGACGTTTGTGTCAAATATCATGTAATGCATGGAACATCCTAATTACCGTCTGAAATCTGAAAAAAAGATAAACTTGTTAAGTGCTTTTTTAGCATGAGGCTTGATCATTACAGTACTTTGGGGGCAGTTAATTAATACACACCCCATAGACACTGTTATGATTGGGTCTTGCACTAGAGACTAACAACGGACAGTGCTGGCTGGCAAAGAACTGTGGTCAAAAGTAAAACACTTTCATTTCTGCCTGTTGTCCTTGTCCCTCAACTATCTTTAAGTTTGTCTCATAGTCTTTATCTAGCTCTCTGTCCACCCCCCTGCACCATCTTAGTAATGGATGCAAACCCTAACCCTAATGCTGCCCCTTCCCACAACCCTGACCCTACACTTTATCTTCATAAAAACCTTCCTATAACACTGCCACTACACAAGACATACATAGACACATAAACATTCACAAACACACACAAATAATGGTATATCTATCCCCTAACCTAACCTTGACCTTAACCCTGAAATGCACAAACTTGCACACAAACATACAGCACCTATCCTTCACTAGGGCTGGATCTAGCACAAGGCAACTAAGGCAGCTGCTTAGGGCCCATACTGGTGGGGGGACAACTGCAACATTACATTAAAACAAGTTTACTTACTTTGCTAAGCAACCACATTTTGTTGCTTTAAGAATTAAAAAAAAAGAAAGAAAAAAGAAAAAGAAAAGTTTCCTACTTTACCCAGTCCATGTCCTGCTGCTTTCTGCTTTCAGCAAGCATGAATGTAGTTGAGATTTCAAAGTAGAAGGAGAGTGCAGCAAAAGTAACAGCAAGCATTTTGAGTGGAGTTATGCTGTACAGCCGTTTACTTTCAATAATAGCTGGTGTTATGGTTCACCCAAAAGGTCTGTACAGCATTTGCATTAGGTACAGCTAAACGTTTGTGTGTGTAATGCCCCACTTAGTTATGGGGCTTGTATGACTAAACCCTGTATTTTAGATACAGGGTGTAAGAGCCTTAATCCAACTGCTATGCCCAATTTCATCTGTAAAAAAAAATTACTTGTTGATTCAAAACCTATTGTTCTGTTAACTTTTTAAGTGATTTAGACTAGTCTGACAGAAAAGTCATAGGGAGGTCAAAAATGAGGTGTAGGTGCCCTGCAAGCATGTAACCCCCCCAAAAAAAATTATAACTATATGCTATATGCAGTAATATTTCTGATTTGTGTATGACTTGCGAATGTTGAACAAAAGCCACTGCTGCAGTATTTATATTGTATGTAATTGTTTTACTTTATTCATTGCACTAAAGAATGAGTTATTGTATTAATAGACCTGGATTGTGTAATATAGTCCAAACATGTTGCATTTTAGTAATATGTTTTTGCAGTAGCTTCTTTACAGCCTCCGACAAATGCAAAGGGTTTTATATTTGCAAGTCATATAGTCTGCATTACTGAGAGTGATGATCAGAAGTATCTTATCTTTAGCATTCCTTATGTACTCGTCATTGCATCTTATTGTGGTGGTCTTTTCTACAAGATTGGATTATAAAGGAGTACTGCATTTAGCTAAATGCTATGGGTTTGGTGGGTAGCACAGAGGGCTAAATTTCAGACTTGTTAATGAGCTGCTTTCTGTGGTAAATGTCCAGGGTTTGAATCTTTCCACCTTCATTTACCTCCCATGTGACACTGAGCAAGCCATTTAACCAGATAATGCTTTGGAGCAATTGGGGAATTTGTGTTAGGCCTCTTAACGATCTCCAGGACTGCATGACTAGTAATTATGAACCTTTTGTTGTTTACTATTGCATAGCTGATCTAGTTCAGCAAATGTTGTGGCACTTTTACCAGTCCACTATTTTTAGTGCAAATCAGGCAATTAAATTCTTCAAGGGCAGCAGGCACTGCACATGTAGATGAAGCATTTAAATGCAAAGCTGTTTTCCAGCAGCAACTCCTGCATTAGTAATAGCTCTCTTTAATTTGGAATCATTTAGATGACTTTGACTTCTGCAGAGATTGTGTATATTGACAGCATATGTTATCAGGTAGTTGATATGTCTTATGTTTTCATAAATATTCTTCTGTTTAAAATGTATTACACATGGCTGTATCTTATGGTATGATGCTAGTGATCTTTATACAGTTTCATGTAGCTCATCCAAAGCTATCAATAGAGTACATGTAATTTATTTCTTCATAACAATAATGGGTGTCCACAATCAACAAAGTGGTTATAACTACTGGTGGGGATGGCTCTCTGTGGATAAAAGTACCCTATGCTCTTATTTTCTGGCATAATACCTCGCAACCTCTTAGTACAAGAAATCTGGACAAAGTTTGACAAAATGGGGAGAGAAAGGCCCAAAAATAGTGACATACTTTAAATACTCAATAAATCAAAAACTGCTACCCAAATGTGAGAACTCCTGTATAAAAATACGAAAACAATGGTCCAAAAAACCAGGAGTATAAAGCGACAGAACAGGATCCACATAGAATGATCTCCGTACTAAACCAAAATGCACAACAAGCAGTATACACTTCACCAGGCTGAACCAAGGTACAAAACAGGCAGTTTTCACTTCATCGATAAATAAATGCAGTCTCACATATGTAGGCACAAAGTAATCCTCATTCGATGAAAAAGATAGATTTATTCAACAAGTAAATCAGAAATGGCAAGCACTTTTACCCGACTGGGCTTCTTCAAGCCAATATAAAACAGCACTTTTAAAAGAAACTATTTATACTGTGGAGAGCTGACATCATTTCGTGTATTCCAATTAATTAGTCAACAATTAAAAATTAAAGAGCAAGTAGTGCTTAGTCATTCCATGCTCATTAATTAAACATCATAAACAGTATAAGACTGATCCAATACCTCTAAAAATATATTAAAAACATAACTATACTAAAGATGCAAAACAATATTGTTAAAATACATAAATAATGCAAATCTGTTATAAACAAAATAAATAACATATATATGTATATTAAAACTAAATCCTAATTTGCCTGCCTTTTAACATAGGTCTAACAGGTACTCTATCGTTCAGACCTGGCTACTTATCTGCCCTCAACCTAACAATCCATTTGGCTTCACACTGTTCAGTAAAATTGGTCACATCACCCCTTCTTATAGAGGGTGAATTCACTTGTATAACGAGAAACATGCTGTTCAGATGTCTCCATTACATGCTTAGAAAAGGCATTCCTATCAGATCTAATACGAATATTGTATACATGCTCTCTAACCCTGTCTCGAAGCCTTCTGTCTGTCTTGCCCACATAAAAAGCTGGGCAAGTCATACAGCGAGCTAAATAAACTATATGCTCTGTATTACAATTGGCCTCAGCATAAAAATGGAAGCACTGTTGACTCACAGGGTGTACAAAAGTTGCAGTGCTATCTATAAAAATTACATTTCCTACAAGGTCTAGTAATGGATTTAAACTTATATATATCATAATTATTTCCATTGGGGTAACATAAAATCCTATGAAGGTTCATACGATTCTTATAAACAAACCTGGGCGTATCACCCACAATGTCACGAATCACCGGGTCAACAGTAAGAATACCCCAATGTTTAAAGTAGATATTTCTAATCTCATTAACATCCTGTGTATAATAAATAGAGACCGTAGTACTATCCTTGAGTTTCATTGTCCTCTCTACTACACTGTCACTGTGTGTTATCATATCATCCCTGCTCATAAAATACAGTGCTGCCCGATCTCTCCTCAGTGTGTCCACTCCACTGAAGCCTTCTCTAATCTCTTCTATACTATAAGCCCTATCAAGCAATTGGTCATGGAGGTTTGTCAACTCATTATGAAAACCAAGTTCAGTAGGATTAAGGCGGGAAACCCGCATCACCTGTCCTCTCACTATATTCCTAAAAACAAAGTTAGGATGCATGCTGCCCCTGTGTAATAAAGAATTTCTATAGCATGATTTACGATAGACCCCTGTGTTCAATAGTCCACATGGACGTCTCTCAATAAATACATCCAAAAATGGAACTGATGCCAGTGAAGCACTCATGGTAAATTTTAGGTATGGTTCCAGGGAATTAACCTGTCCTAAAAAATCATCCAGATCCTGCTTATTTGCCGTCCACACCATAAAAAGGTCATCTACAAACCTTACATAAAACCTAACATGTTTGTTGAAGCTCTCCGGTTTAAATAGACTACACCTCTCCCAATCTGCCATCACTAGATTGGCTAGCTATTGGCACATGAAGTGCCCATAGCTACGCCAGCTTTCTGAATGTAAGTCTTGTTATTAAATGTGAAAATGTTATGGGTCAACACTATATTCAATAGCCCACATAGGGTGTCTATAGAAGATCCTAAAAAGTTTGAGTCTAATTCCAAACACCTGCGTACACATTCAATGCCTTCATGGTTGGGAATCATAGTAAATAATGATTGAATGTCCAAGGTGATTAGCCAATATGACAGATCTACAGGTAAAGATGACATATTGTCATATAACATCAAAAGAAATTGTTTTGTATCTTTTAAGATGTGACCATATGTATCAACAACTGGTCTAAGTCTACTTTCCAAATACAGGGAGATGGGCTCAGTTGCCCAACCTCGCCCTGCAACAATGGGTCTTATCGGAGGATAGGAAGGATGTTTATGAATTTTGGGCATACCCTGTATACTTGGAATTAATGGATTTTAACCAGAAAAAAATCCATATAACTGGTCATTAATCATCCCATTACTAACTAAACCCATCAAGGAGTTGGAGACCTCATTAATACACTTTTCTACATGGCTGGATAATATCTGATCATAAGACTGGGGGTCTCTCTGCATATTCTCCATACTCTCAACATAGTCACTATTATTCATCACCACCACCGGTCCCCCTTTGTCTGCTGGTCTAATAATCACATTACGGTCACTTCTTAACATCTTTAAAGCTGTTCTCAGCCTAGGGTTTAAATTACCATACCATTTCCTGTGCCTATTGTTAAAATTGTTTTTATGTAGATCTTCCTCTACTAACTGGGAAAATGCATCAATTAATGGATGTAATCTGGGAACATATTCACTTGGTTTTCTTAGAGTCTGACTCTGATCTATTTGTTCACTGTTACCAAAGTCAAATTTTAATTGCACATTATGGGCAAAAAAACTTCACACCCATAACTGAATCAGTGATATCACTTTTGACGGACGGTATAAATGTCAAGCTCCTACCCAATAATAAAACTGTTCCAAATGTGTTGAAAACAAAAAGTGTAACTAAGGTTGCTAATAATGGGAGTGTTGCTAGTGACATGTTATCTGTGACAGGGGGTGTTTTATCACACTGTAATGTTGGGAATAGTGTTGTTACTACAGCTTTAGTACATAATGAGGGTATTATGAGTGATACCTTACAACCTCAGGTCGTGGCGTCGATTGTTGAATGCTCTAGTGATGATGCCAATACTGACTGGTTGGAGTTGGATGTAGATACACATATTCTGCCCTGTCCAGTTAGTATACACTTAGAAAGTTGCTAGAGTAACAGGGTTTGTTTTAACATAAATTTTCTGAAAGACTCAAAGTCTGAAACTCAAATGTATGTAATTATTTAGTGACTTCAGTTCTTAGATCATCCCAGTCATTTGCCAGAAAACAATAAATTTTATGAGGAACAGACCAAAACTATGAGACAAACATCTAGACATTCTGCAAAAATCTGTAAAATTGAGAGGTATGTTATCTGGTCATTTATAAAGTCAGTAATCTGGCTTTGTATAACTAGTGTGCATATGTGTGTGTGTGTGTGTGTGTGTGTGTGTGTGTGTGTGTGTGTGTGTGTGTGTAAGAATTTAAGCTGGGATACTTTGGCTGTTGTGTGCTTGTGTGAAACAAATTTAAAGTATGTGACTGGTAATTATTGTTATTATTTTTTTGACAACAACATCTGAGAAAAATGTAGTCAACAATGTTTGGAGATGTCAGTGGATATAAATGTACACATAACCTGCCTCTGGCCAGATGCATTTTCAATGAATGTGGGTTTCAAGGGAAAATAAGTTTACTGTTGCTCAAACTGTCTGCTTTCAATCTGGGACTCTTTTTTTCCTCTGGCAAAAAGCCACCAATACTTGTGATATAAAATCTGAAATAAATGTTTTAAGTGAAATGTCTGTAAGCACTGTAGAAGTAAAGAAGAAAATAGTATGCAAACTGACAATTCTGAACAGTATTTATGGAAATCTGGGAAGAGACAGCCTAGTAATGGGAGACTGCAATGATTGCTGGGGCCCTAGTCCATTATACTGCCTAGAGCTCCATTTGACCATGATCCAGCTTTGTCCATCCCTCATCCCCAACCCTAACCTTAACTCACATACACACACACTTGTCCATCACTCATCCCCAACCCTAACCTTAACTCACATACACACACACAAACACTCTCACTCCTCCAACTCAACTTACCTGTCTTGATGTTGCACACCATCAACATTTCCACCGCTTGGCTATCAGTACCACAGACATTAAACCACACCCTTGCATTTGTCGAAGAAACAGTATTCAAAAAATACAAGGTCCTCTCTCTCTCTCTCTTTCTCTCTTTAAAGATATATATATATATATATATATATATATATATATATATATGATAAAATCTTTGCAATCATTGGTTGCATAGAAGGTAAACCTGAATATATCAGGGCAGCTGAGAACTTAAGAAGGAAGTTCTTCAAGGCAAATTATGTGGATAGGAGGACATAGGTGAAAAAGTGGATAGGAAAAGGTGCATTGCATAATTAATAGCAGATGTCTCTTGGGATGCTTTTATGATAAAGTGGCTAATATCATATGAAAACATGACCCTGAAATTAGAATTAAGCAACTGAGGAACAAGCATATGCAGCAATAGTGGCACAAAAAAATTAGAAGAGTTGGCCAGGGCGAAGAGTTACATTTGGAAAATGCATAAAATATTTCCATCTAATTGTAAATAGATGCTTTTAATTCATGCAAAGAACAGACCTGACGTGAGAAAATCTAATCAGATATATGACTAAACATTAGCTATGCATATGAAAGACAACAAAAAATCTTTCTATAAGCATATTGGAAGGAACAGTGCTGGCAGTCATATGATTTTAATATTTTTTTACTATAAAGCAAGCACCATAATAAATCAGCCTGATGTATCGCATGAACAGCTAAAGTGAATGATGATTCTCCTTGGTTACTTAATCACAATCTAATTTAAAGCTGATTGTGCTACTGTTTTCTTTTAAACCCAAGTAATGGGCTTGTATAGATCTCTGCTTAGCCTCTTAGTTTATAATAGGATTGGGATATGGCTATGTCCCAAACCCTTATTACACCTATTTTAAGGGTGAGGATGTTAGTGCTAAGAGCCATCAGCTTCATTGGCATTCTGGGGAAATGTTTCAATGGATATTAATACAAATGATAACTGATAAATGGTGGCAGATTATGGACATAAGTATACATGGTTTTAGTCAAGGAAGGTCATGTATTATCAATTTTAGTGACTTTTTATACACTTGCAGTAGATGTCCTAGGTTCCAATGTATCAATGGATATCATATTTTAGACCTAGCTTAGTCATATTGAGCTACTGAACACTCTTTACAAGTTTGGGGAGTTTGTCAATATATTGGAAAATGGTTAAATAATTAGCTTAGGAATCCTGAAACCAAGGTTAGGATTAATGGCCATATTTCCAATTACTAAATAATTAGAAAAGGCGTAACACAAGGTTCAGTGGGACATTTTTCCTTTACTGTGCTCATGACCACTATCCCACACACCGGAACAGTTTGGCTGGATAAGTTTATGATGATAGTAAGGGTGCTGCACTGGTAACTCCAGTGGAAAAACAGAGCGCTGCAAGGGTATCTAGATAAAGTCTTTGTTTGGGCAAAAAAACAGCATTAAATTTAATAGTAAGAAGTGGCATTAGATTTGGGTCCGTGTAAGAAATGTTATCTTGAAACAATAATCATGTATTATCACCACACACAGAAGGTAAGGATGTGGGAGTTAATGTAGATAACCAGATTTTTTTTTTTTTTTTTTTTTATCTGTGCAAATCTTATATTCATTTTTCTGCACCATAAAAACAGTTTTGAAGGCTGAGACTTGCAGACATAAAGATGTATTAGTGTCAGTAGTTACGTTCTTGGTAAGAGCGCTAATTAAGTATTGTGCCAGCTTTTGTACCTACTTACGACTGAAAATTAGCAAACGGAAGAGAATCTAAAAATGGGTCGATATTAGATAGTCGAAGTTCCGTAACTCCAAACACCTAATGGTCGAACCATTATGTTCAAAGTCACAGAACTTCGACTATGTAAAAACAAATAACTACACAACGGATAAAACAATAACTTGTAAGCAGGGGGGCAAGCCCCCCTGCACCCCCATACCCTTCGCTACTTAAATATACCAACTCCGAGATTGCACCACATTGAAGTGAATGGAAACCTCCACTTACAGAAATTTCCATTCAAATGCTCAAACTTTTACAAATTCGAACATATAGTCTCGACCATATGTGGTTCAAACTTGTAAAAGTTTGACTACGTGATAGGAACCCTCTAAAAATACCATATCAGACAAACCAAATTCCTTGGACGCAACTCTGTTTTATAGCATGAGACTTTAACATTTTCAACTGTATTCTGTACACAACATGCTTCTTATGGGATATATTTTTGCATATAAATGCTTTAAAGCAGAATTGCTTAAAATTGTAATTGGCACCTAGAGTGTTTAGTAAGGGCAACTCCTTTCAAATGAGGTTAGCAAGGACATAGAACAAACTTACATTCAGCATTAAAACGTTAAACAAATTAAAAGTATTTAAGAACCAACTAGGCCAATTCTTTCAGGATCAGGCATATAAACCTAGACAGGCAGGAGGAGTAGAAGCCTTATATTGTCTCTTATGAGGCTGTGAGCGTGTAACATAAAAATTGTAAATATGGTAGGAAAACATAGTGAATAATGACTAATTACAGGCACAATAACAATGTAACTTCATTGTCCGAGTATAGGTATTTGAAATAAATTATATACTCATAACCTTACAGTAAAGATTCAAAGCAATAAATATGCTGCATATGCAATTTGAGCACAATTTTATCACAGAATAACACTTTCAGCTATACTGAAGACATGACTGGCACTTGTAGGTACAGTATTTCAAAAGAGAGCTTAAAGAAATGCACAATTCATGGACAACTACCAAATTCATCATTAGGTTCTGATTTTATAAACTGCACACAAATAATTTATTAACTATTTCAAAACATAGTTAACATCTGTGTGACTTGAAATTCTGTTTTCTGTCTACATTTTCTGCATTGAAAGCTGCAATTCATTATTTAGTGAGAGCATGAGAGGTAAGCATTTTTTTCTCACTTTTCAGATCTATGAAGTACAGGTTCCAGGACATGGCTTTATATAACCATGGCCACTTAGCAGTTTCATGTTAGAGAGCTTGGCAGTAACTGCTTCATCAGTCATTAAATGCATAGATAGGAAAGCATACAAGTAAGGGCTTTGTTTTTTTACATTTCATGAAGCAGTCTATAATAAAAGATTAGTAACTGTTACTATAGCCCCATCACTACCACTAGGTGAACATAACATACTTTCTAAGGTGCATACAGTTGTTATCACCTAGCTAACATTTATTCCGCAAATTCTCTACTTCATGTATGTAAAAATGCCCATGTATATGTCCCTACTCCCCAGCATCATTTTATTTTAAAGCTTTCCTGACTATCTTGCTTTGTTGCTAACTTTCAGCATTCATTTCATCCTTAAAAATGTAACTGCAAAGTGTCAATTCTAAGTTGTGTCATTTGTAATCTGCAGTCGCCACAGGTATTTGTATACTGTTTGATTGACATCTGATTATTCACTATGGAAACATCTAAATCTGCAAATAAATTATCCTGTCATCTATTGACACTCAAAATGGTGCACAATGCTCAGTAGCATTTGTTTTTGTGGGGCACAACCTCCCCATACCTGCATTCTCAATAAAGACAAGGCCCCATAACCTTGGTCTATTTCTCTCTCTCTCTACATATAGAAGGGGTGGAAAAAAAGGTAAAGGTGGAAAACAAAAATAATTCTCACCATTTCACTCTTCTCTAAGTCCTGTGAAACTGAAATAAAACTGAAATAAAAGCATAGCTGTCCACAGCCATTTTCCTGAAGCATTTTGTGATAAGATAAAACATAAAGGGGTACCTGCAGTAATATAATCTGTGATTTAATATTGTGACCTATAAGAAGGGAAACACTGAAGTTTACTTCATGGTGCTAGTTTTATTACTGTATTCCTCCTTTAAGTGCTCAAATGCCCATCAGGAGTGGAATTTCATATTTCCCACTATAGAATGCAACAATACTCTAGCTTTTGATAGCTAAATCAAGAAATGAAGAAAATTATTGTATATTTTAACAGGGATTTGAGTTTCCTACTTTAAGTGTTTTAGAAATCTGGACAACAGAATTTTCACCATGATTCCTTATGACATGAACTCATGAATACTGTAACAGTTTTTTTAAATATATCTCAAACAGTGATAATATGATATGTGAAATCTTTACTCAGACATAACTTAAACATTTTCTTTGCTCTTCTTTGTTAAGCAGGGTCATGAAAGGGCTATGCTAAAAATGAGTGTCAGAATATTGGAAACTATTCAGGATATGACATGCATTAAATTTTGTAGATACAGGTTAATGACGCTGGCATTTCTAAATATTCTTTTCTCAGAGAACTGAGTAGTAGTGTCTTTGCAGTGCCTCATTACTATGACAGCAGTCATGGTTCAAAGCTGGGTAAAAATGTATTTCAACTCAAAAATTCATTTTGTGGTTAGATTAAAAAAAAAGATCACCCAGGGGCTGTTAAAGTAACATGTAATACTGAAATCTGGTGCTAAACAATGAAAATTAGTAATATACTTATTTTAAAAACTATAAGTAAAGAATTATACTTTAGATCGTTAACAACTTTATGTTATGTCCTTCCTACATCTCATCAATGTGACAATTACATTTCATTAAATTAAACTCACTGTTATGCATTCAAAAAAAATAATTTAGATATTTAAGTTGTTCATCTAAAGCTGCATTTTTAACCTGCCTAAACTGAAAATCTATTTTAAAGTGGTGAACTACAAATATGTTATAAAACTACATGCGTTAATGAGTGGAATAAACGTTAATATTTATTAATATATTCTCAAACATTTCGCTAGGGCCTTTATAAGCCTAGCCACACAACCTAACGCAACTGTGTCCTCATGTAACATGGGTGTCTGTTTGGAAGGGTATATAAGTTAAGAAGTTGCTAAAGGTTTACTGGGGATATGTTAGTTAGGGAATACTTACTCTTGGCCTCTGTCAGAGACATGGGGGCCAGACTGGGGTTGGATTTGTGATTTCCCATCCAATGATCAAGGTTACACCTGTACAGGGCTAGGAATGGACTCTGTTTCTCATGGATGGGGAACCTATTCTAGGGGGGGGGATCCTGTAAGACACATAGCTGTCTCTCAAACAGGTTATTTATGCTGCAAGCAAAGTTTAAGTCCTTGGATCTAGTGTTCCTGGTGCTATTCATTTTGCAGATGTACAAAAGGACCATTAGGGCTGAACCTGAGGATGACTTATATGTCAGGCATAGATCATCTCTCAGTAACCTGTAGAAGAATGGGTATAAAGATAAAGCTTTAAGGGGATCTTTATAGAACAGTGTCTTAATACCCTGGATTCTGTTGGTGAGGAACCTCTGTGGGCATTCCAACTCTTGCATATGCCTGGTCAGGTACATGCCAAAGGGGGCACTGTACTCAATGATTAGGTAACATGGCACTATAACGTCCTTGGACCTGGATGCTACATCTTTACTTATAAGTTGAGCAACATAGAATGATTTTCTTACTACTTTGGCTAGTGTTGGTCAAAGGCCAGATTACAGTGTACATATGGTCCCAGATCCTTAACTTCTGAGTCAGCTCTTAAGCATGTCTTATCAATGGAATAATTAAACTGCATGGACTTTTTTCCAAAAGGCACAGTAATACATCTCTTTGTACTGAGTTTTAATCCACGACTTTAGCACCAGTCATTTGTCTGTTTTAGACCCTCTTGCAGGGTGTTAGTGTCATGGGGAGAGGAATCTATGGTAGCTCCCAATTTGCAGTCATCTGCAAATTTGGTGAGCTGGAGGCCCTTGACATAAGCCTTGACCTCCAAGATGTAGATGTCAAACAGGAGCAGACCCTGCAATGAGCCCTGAGATACCTGGACTTGGCTAAGGCCTTCGACACAATACCCCACTCAGGCATCATAGATAAGCTAAACAGCTTAAAAGTAAACCCTTATGTCACTAGATGGGTTGCAAACTGGCTAAAGGACAGAACCCATAAAGTTAAAATCACTGGAGCAATGTCAGACTCAAAGCCAGTCCCAAGTGGTGTCCCACAGGGATCTGTCCTGGGACCCCTCTTGTTCGGCATTTATTTCTCAGATGTTAAAGCAAACATGGGAGGGCTGTGGCTGACAAAGTTTGCAGATGACTGCAAACTAGGTACCATAGTCGATACACCAGCAGATACACACATCCTACAAAAAGGTCTCACTGAAATGGACAACTGGTGCCATAGTCACGGCCTTAAACTAAATGCCAAAAAATGTATAGTTATCCCTTTTGGAAAAAACAAAGTACCCACAAATTATCACATAGACAGCAACCCACTGAGTACGGAAAAAGTAATCAGAGACCTAGGGACCCAAGTAGACAGCGACCTCTCATTTGACACCCATGTTGCCAAAGTGGTTAGAAAAACATTCTACCTTGCACACCTCATCATGAAGGGTTTCACATCCAGATCCAAGGATGTCATTGTACCCCTATATTCCTCCCTCATTAGACCCATGATTGAGTACAATGCCCCATTTGGTATGTACCTCACCCGGCACTTGCAACAGCTGGAGAGACCACAAAAGTACCTCACCAAAAGGATCAAGGGTCTCCAACATATGTCTTATTCTGCCAGACTAAAGAAACTTCAGCTCTATTCAGTAGCATACCGCCTGCTCGGAGGTGATCTCTGCCTGACATACAAGGCCATGTCCAATCAGGATCTGATGGACATGCTCCACCTCAAAAAATCCAAATCCATCAGGACCACGAGAGCTAAAGACTTAAACCTCGGCACAAGTATGAATAGGACATGCTGGAGGGATAGATTCATAACCCAGAGGCTTCCCATGCTTTGGAACAGGATCCCAGTTCGTATTAGGCAGAGCCCCTCACTGAATCTCTTCAAGAGAAATCTTGATGAGTGGATGGGAGATCATAAGTTTACCCCAGGGGTCACATCTGTGTCACTGCTAGACAGAGGCACAGTAAACTAATTCTATTATATAAGGGGACCTTCACTGTGTCACTACTAGCCAAAGGCACAATATTCTAGATTTTATCTGTACATTTTTGTACCATTTCATGGGGTGGCAAAAGCCACATCACCATGGCTAGGCTTACAAATGCCCCAGGGCAGATAGCCTAGTACTATACTATGAAACTATGAAACTATGAAACTATGTCTTGGTGAAGGTGGTCTCACCAATCCTGACTTCTTGGGTCCTATCTGTGAGCCATCTGGCAATCCAGTGAGTTATGCAGGGAATTATGCCTAATTGGGTGAGTTTATCAACAATACCTGAGTGGGGTATTGCATCAAACTCCTTAGCCAGGTTTAGGTAGGTGGTATGTACTGTTTTCCTCTCATCCATTGCCTTGGAGACCATCTCAAAGAAGTCTACCAGGTTAAGTAGGCATGAGATTCCTTTGAGAAAATGCAACTGGGATTGGTCCATTGTCTGTAGGTTGCCAGTGTCTTTGTTGGGATATACTTCTAATAATCATACAACTACTTACCCAAAACTGAATTTACTGAGACAACAACACAGAACTGTTAATTTACAGAATGATCACATACTGAATATTTTAACAGAGAACATATGCACTTGGCCACCATGGAGAAATATGCCCTTTTCCCCACTGTAGTGTGATCCTAGAGCTGGTATATTTAGTTGGGGGTGTGGGGAGTGTAGCCCCCCACCTGGGTGTGTTTGACATACTGTTGTATGTTTCTTTGTTTAATGTTGGCCACGTGCATACTTTCCCTGTTTCAGTAGTATGATCATTCAGTAAATTAATAGTTCAGTGTTGTCGCCTCAGTAAATTCAGTTTTGGGTAAGTGGTCTTTTGATCATTATAAGTAGTCCCCTTTGTTGTTAATTTCCATGATAATTTATTCCATGGTTTTGCATATTAGACTAGTGAGACTAATGGGTCTGTAGCTTCTGGGGTTGGTTGATGGTCCACCCTTGTGAAGAGGAATAACAATTGCAGTCCTCCATTCACGTGGGATGTAGCCTGTTTTGAGGCTTTAGTTGAAAAGTGACTGAAGTGGTCCTGATAGCTCATGTTTCAAGTTATTTAGAAGGCAACTCAGGATATTGTCTGGGCCCATTGAGGCTATGTTTTTGGCCTAAGCAAGTGCTGCCAGGACCTGCTTACTGTTAATAGTTGGGGGTTATGCTAGTAGAAATTTCACAGGGTGAGTCAGGGGAAAGTGGGTGTGAATTTAGAGCTGAATTTGTCACCCAGCAGATTTGCTATGTCATTCTGCTTGGTGAAGGTGAGAGCATTTACCACCAGTTCAGCACATTACTATGTGTTACCTTTAAGATTTAGACCATATTTGTAGAATGTGAACATATTTTTGCACTCTGAAGCCATTTTCAGAGAACCATGTTGGTAAATAAGCTACAAATTATATGTGCAACTTTAAAAAAATCAAATTCTGACTCAGATGCAGCTATATCTAAAATCTGCACTCTAAACAACTTGTTTACCAAGCAGTATATGGCATAACCATGCTTATCTATTGATAAATAAGCTTTATCTCTCTGGAACTAAAAGCAGACTTTTATTCTACAGTTTACTGGGTGAATTTTTCAATGCATTTCAAAGGACTTCTATTTTTTTTGTATTACAATGAGCTTTTAATTGATGAGCGAAAGATGAGAGTAATTTATATTAGAGCATTTTATACTCCATTTATTATATTTCAACCTCATGGCTCATAACTATGATAACATGATCATATGCTATAGAAGTACAATCATTCTGAAGAGTGTCACTATTTTTGAATTATTACCAAAGCTCATTTAGATAGTGTAAACATGAAGGGGAAAAGGTCTGATCTTTGGGAATATCTTTGATGAGCCAACTATCATAGTAAAAATCTGTAATGAGTGGAATATCGCAATATAAACTGCATTGCCAGTAGTGCTGCTGAGATATCCCTGGAAAATAAATATTAAAACATGCTTCTGTACTTGTCAAACTGCAAGAAACTATATCACTTCAAAGTGACATCACAGCCTATATAAATATCAGCCTTATGGCAAGAAGGCTTATCTCAATCAATGGGATCTACTCAATGATTAAAAGAAAAGGCGGCAGCAAATATGTCAAAGTAGTATGTGCCTAATACATGTCACTTTCTGAAGCTCTGCTGTGCATTCAAGTGAGGCATCGTATGTTCCATTTTTTTCTTTTCCTATGCCTAATAGTAATGCTTGATTGTTCTGAACGTTCGAGTCAGTGCATTTTTATTACAGTGTTAACTGGTTAAACTGATTGAGTACATGTACGTGTTTCTAGGGAGAACCTAAAACATAAGCTTATACAGTGGGTGTATACTAGGCTAACACCCACTAGTGCCTTCAAAAGCATAGCTGTGTAAACCAAATGTGACCCACAAATATGATTTATATTTGATTTATAAGGGGTAATTTACTGACTACCTCTGCCAATTAGAGACATAGGAGCCAGAACATTGTTCTGTTAGATGGCTTGGTCACTGAGACAAAGTATGCAACATAGCTAGGACCATGATAAAAAAGTTCATTAGCCACTTTTAACATTAACCCCTATGCTATATTACAAAACAAAAATGATTTAATTATGTAGGGTATGATTCATAAAATCTGTGCCCAGCTATGTAAGGCTGGAATACAGTAGAATACTAGACCAATGGCCTTTGTGATTCATAAAAACTTCTACACAATGGAGTAAGACATTGTATGGAATCTTATTCCACTGTGTAGCCACAAAGCATCATTCACTGAACACATCCAAATGACCACCCCAGGATCATAAGTGATTCCAAAGGACTGCATGAACTGACAAGGTGATTCCATCTGCATTGGTTACAAGACCAGAACTGCATGCATTCATTGGGTGTAATACATCTGACCACACCAATCATCCTTCCCTGCTGATGCATGGTGTGACACCCCACCTCTGACCCAGTAATCAAGGACCCTCAATCCTCACCACTAGCACCACTGGGAGACGTACAATGAGAGGATGACAGGTACACACACAGTATATCCAGATGCAGCTTGCTGCATCAAGTGCAATTTCTCTTAAGAGCACACAGAGACCACAGTCAGTCCAGAACAGGCTTCTCCCACTTTCTCCAGATCCCCAGTAAGACTCCCCAATGGCACAACTATAGAGGTGAGATTTAAGCTGAGTAGCCAAGCCAAGATCTCTAATACTCGTTCTGTCCAACCAGTACTTCATGTCCCTGCCCAAGTAGCTGACATACACACTCCTGGAGATTTGTTTTACACACACACCTGGCAAAGGCTGGCACAGGTTTACTAGCTATGCCCCCTTCTGCCCAGATGATCAAGTAGTTATTACTGCCACCAGCCACCTCTTTATTAGCTACATTTAAGGCCCTTAACAAAGGGTGTCCAATCTTACTGTGTACTGTTACTATCAATACAAATGGTAGTTTGACCAACAGCAAGGCTATTAGGAGTGGCCTACACAGTGTCACCAAATAAACGTGCAAGTGCTCTCAGAACATAAATATGTCTCTACACAGATCAGCCATAATGAAAGGTTTAAATATATTTAATAATAAATAATAAAAGAACAAGAAAATACTATGTATATACTTAACAGTTACATAACAGTTCAAAATCACAGGAGATATTTAAAACAACATTGTAGGACATTCTCAAATACATAAAGAAAATCATCTAAGCTAAGCTTTGCTATATTCCTGACTCTATCTAAAAGAATTACTGTACCCTAATAACTTACTTCAGGGCAAGCAACGCAGATGTGGTGAGTGGATCTTAATGCTGTCAAGTCAAAGACAAAATACAGAATACAGTCTCTCACTAAGAGAGTTCTTTAAATTGATATCTCAAATATTACTGTGGGATAGCTTGCAGAATGACATCATTTGTTGTCATATGACTCTATCCCATGTAAACCCCCACTGATGTAGCTGGTAGCATTTAGCATCTACTTGTGGAAATGCAAAGACAAGGGCTTTTCTTAGATTTAAGATAGATCCTGGAAGTAATAAAACAATAAATCACTTCCAAGACAATACAGAAACATTTTAGTTGTAGACATTGTGTCTTTTACTGCACTGCAACTGAGCAATAATATCCTTTTATTACATGGCCATAAGGTAATTTAATGTCAGCTATTTTTCTGAAGTTAACCTCTTGTGTTCCAGTTTCCATTGTTAAAATATATACATCTAAACAGTTACAATAGTGCAGGTACATTTCTGATTTCATCCAGTAGGGCATGCTGTGGCTACATCTTTAAACAACACTTTGCAATATACCTCTTCAGCACACGTCTGTACAAACCATCTTATATGACATACATTTCTAATACAGTTGTAACACAAGCACATGAATCATGTTGATATACATAAATGACATATAATTATTTACAAAATTCCAGATAGCTGAGCTGGTAGTATCTCCTTTTGTGACATTTCTCCCCCCTCGAAGACTCAAGCTAGTTCTTCAAATGACCTTTGTGAAACGTTGCTTGAGAGGGATGAGCCTATCTTAGAATACCTTATCCCATTCCTTGTCTTGAGAATCCAACTGACTTGGCCAGTACACTCCTGCTTCTGACTGCAAATACTTAGCACCAGGGCCTCCCCATCATGGTAAGGTTTTATCATGTTCACATGGTACAGTTTGTGCCCCTGCCTCTTGTCTAGCAGTTCTACCATGTAGTTAACATCCCTGGCTTTCCTTACAATTTTGAAGGATCCCTCCCAAGCTGCCTGCACCTTGTTGTGTCTAACAAAAATGAGAGCCATAACCTGCTGACAGACAGCATACTCTATAGCTTGAGCATTCCTGCCATGCTAGACCTTTTTCTGCCGGTGTGCTTCTGCCAGGTTTTCCTGGGCCAAACCCATGAGTTCCCTGAGCCTTGTCCTGAGGTGTAGGACATATGCCACAACAGACTCCCTGTGGGGTTCACACTCACCCTCCCACTCATAACAAATCATATCTAGAGGTCTCCTCACCCTATGCCCATACAGCAACTCAAAGGGTGAAAAACCTGTGGATTCTTGGGGCACCTCCCTGTAAGCAAACAACAGATGGGGCAAATATTAGTGCCACTCCCTCTTAAACTGATCTGTAAATGCCCATAGCATGGTCTTTAGTGTAACGTTTAACCTCTTTACCAGACCATTAGTTTGGGGATGGTAGGGGATGGGCTTTAGGAGCTTTACCCCACAGCACTCCCACAGACAAGTCAGCAGGTTTGATATGAAATGACACCTCTGTCAGTCAGTATTTCTTTTGGGAAACCTACTCTGCTGAAAATCTCTAACAAAGTATTTGCCACCTTTTCTGCCTCAATGAAGGACAGAGCCACTGCTTTAGGTTTTGGAATTTTGAGCACTTAGAGGCTCCACAATATCCATAGCTACCCTCTGAAATGGCTCCTCAATCACAGGTAAAGGCATCAAAGGAGCTTTCACCTTATCTCCTGCCTTGCCTACCTTTTAGCACTGCTCACAGGTCCTGCAGTACCCTGTTACATCCATGGAAATCCCAGGCCAATAAAAATTCTGCATATTATGCCTCTTTGTATGCTTTATGCCCATGTAATCTGCAAAGGGAACATCATAGGCTATGGCTAGAAGTGCCAGATGGTAGGCTCTGGGCAATGCCAACTGCTGTATTCTCTCACCCTCTAGCCCTCCCTCAGGGGTCCACTCTCTATACAGTAACAATTTGCCCTAGTATACAGATCCCCTTTTCTCGATAATCATGTGCCTGACTAGCTACCTCCCTCAGGCCTTGTAATGTAGGGTCTGAGAACTGAGCCTGTCTCAGCTTTCTCTTTGTAACCATTCCCAGCTCCCCTTCCACAGGAAGTCTGGCATTCTCTGACAATGGTCCCTCACTTTCAGTCTGGACACTACTACTCCCCTCTGCCCTTGAGGTCACTCTGTCCAAGGGAACATCAGTACCCACAAACAGCTGTGACTCACCCTCAGTCTCACTGCTATGGGTTGCTCCCTGTCTGAAGTTTCCCCTACACCAGTCCTGGCTTCAAGTCTGTGGTCTGTCTGGGTCCCTCCAAGATATCAGACCCACATGCTTGTCTCCAAGCCTGACTTCATGTAACTGCATGCACACAAGTACTGTATTATTAAAATCAGTCCCTATCAGGACATCTGCAGGGATATCCACAGACACACATACTTGCTTGCTTCCTTTTCCACACTCCCAGTCAAGGTGACCATTAGCCAAAAGTATTTGGAATGTGGTCTCTCCTAAAGCTATGACTGTAGTAGATTGCCCAAGCAAGTAGTTCTCCTCTTTAATCATTGCAGGCTTCACATGGTTAGCTCAGAGGCTGTGTCTCTCTTAGCAGTAGCCTGTTTCCCATCTACTAAGATAGGATATAACATTTTGTGGTAGTTTGGTACCCTTGTTGTCTCCAGACAACTTACTGCTGGCATTCTGTCATTCCCACTTACTGGATCACCCACCTTTTGTTCTACACCTTGCCTCTGTGGACATGTATATGCTACATGGTACCCACTGGTTGCACTTAAAACATTTAACCCTTAGTCCTGGTCATGTACCTGGACTAGTGGCTTCTCCTGCTACTGGTGAACTCTGTTGGGGTGGTTTAGGCTGCCCACCATGGGTTCCCTTAGACCCATAAGTGGCACTGGGTATCCCTTTCCTGTGCACTGATGCCCTGCTTGCTAGGTAAAGTTCTCCCTTTTTCCCCAACTCATCTGTGGTATTGCTTTGACTATCTGCCAACCAGATTCTCATGTTCTCAGGGAAAGTGCTAAGGGCTTTTTCCCTCACCAAAAGGTCTGCCAGCCCTTCAAAAGTAATGACCTGACACACACTCACTATCAATGAAAATAAGTGCTTAACTCAACAGTATATACACAGACACTTTCATCTGCTTTGCGTCTGTGCTCAGGAAACTTTTTTCTATAAACTTCAGGTGTTAACTTAAAACACTCTAATAAACAATTTTTAACAGTATTATAATTTAAGCAATCAGTATCAGACAATTTAGAAACAGCAGTTAAAGCTTTACCATTGAGGAAGGAGGTCAGGAACCATACCTAGAGCCCTTGGTCAGCATTATACTGTTTACATACCCTTTCAAACATAGGACTAAAACTGTCAAAATGATCACCCTCTGTAAATTGTGGAAGAAATTTACTGACCTTTGTTGCTTCTGGGGTTCAGTTGCTCTCTTCCCCATTGCCTCCCTGAACCTGGTGAAGAGTCAGCATCTCCTTTTCATGTTGCCTCTTCCTCTCATTTTCTTCAGCTTCCAGATGACTCAGTCTCTCTGCTGCTTCTAATTCCATTTGTTTCTTCTGCCGAAGTCTCTGCTGATTCCATTTCCAAATGTTTGGCCTCCAGTTCAAGTCTCTTTAACTCCAGATAGATTTTTAAGTCCTCCGTGGAAAGGTTGAACTGTCCATTTTCTGAGAGTTGTACATCCCTACAGCCAGTCTGGTTGTCCTCCTGGCTGGTGGTCTATGATGCAGCTGTGACAAAGGCTGCAATCATTTCTGCTTTAGTCAGGTTGGCATGCACCAGTCCTTTAGCTTGGCACATCTCAGCCAAATGGCTGCTTGTCACCTTGCCATACTCCTATGCTGACATCCTTGCCTGTTCTCCCTGACTAACTGAGCTAACACAAAAATAAATAAAACTGTTATGATATGGAACTCTAAATATTCACTTTGTGGCTGCTTCAGAGTACAGACACCATCCTTAGTGACCACTGTTTACATGCTACAGGAATTCAATATCCACACCACTGAATTCCAATGTGTAGATATCCCACCACTGCCAACCAATATATGTGATGCCCCACCTCTGCCTAGTAATCAAGGAGCCTCAATCCTTATGACTAACACCATTGGGGGTGTACATTGGGATGATGACAGGTACACACACAGTATTTCCAGCTGCAGCTCACTGCATCAAGTGCAATATTTCTTAAGAGCACACAGAAACCACAGTCAGTCCGGCACTGATTTCTCCCTCTTTCTCCATATCAACAGTAAGACTCCCCACTGGTACAGCTATAGAGTTGAGATCTCAGCTGAGCGGCCAAGCCAAGACCTCCAGCCACGCTGTCTCTCTGTCCAACCAGTGCCTCGTGTCCCTGACAAGTAGCTGACACACACACTCACACACACACACACACACACACACACACACACACACACACACACACACACACACACACACACACACACACCTGGGAAAGGCTGGTACAGGTTTACTAGCTATGCCCCCTTCTGCCCAGACTATAAGGTAGTTATTACTACCACCAGCTACTTTTAAGACCCTTAACAAAGGGTGTCCAATCTTACTGTGTAATGTTACTATCAATACAAATAGTAGTTTGACCAAGAGCAAGGCTATTAGGAGTGGCCTACACAGTGTCACCAAATAAATATGCAAGTGCTCTCAGAATATAAATATTTCTCTACACAGGTCAGCCATAATGAAAATTTAAATATATTTAATAATAAATAATAAAAGAACAAGAAAATACTCAGTATATGCTTACAGTTATATCAGAATTAAAAATAATAGGAAATAATTAAAACAACATTGCAGGACATTCTCAAATATATAAAGAAAAACATCTAAGGTAAGCTTTTCTATATTCATGACTGTATCTAAGAGAATTATTGTACCCTAATAACTTACTTTAGAGCAAGGAAGACAGCTGTGGTGAGTGTATCTTGATGTTGCCAGGTCAAAGACAAAATACAGAATACAGTCTCTCACTAAGACAGTTCTTAAATTATTATCTCAGATATTACTGCTGGGATAGCTTGCAGAATGAGATAATTTCTTGCCATCTGACTCTATCCCAGGTAAACTCCCACTGATGCAGCTGTTAGCATTTAACATCTACTTTTGAAAATAAATAGACAAGGGCATTTCTTAAATCTAAGACAGATCCTGGAAATCATAAAACAATAAAACACTTCCAAGACAATACAGAAAAAAAATATTTCTAGACATTGTCTCTGTTACTGCACTGAAATTGAAAGATAACATCCTTTTATTACATGGCTAAAAGGTAATTTAATGTCAGCTATTTTTCTGGATTTAACCTCTTATGTTCCAGTTTACATTGTTAAAATATATACATCTAAACAGTTACAATAGTGCAGATGCATTTTTATTCTAATCCAGTAGGGCATGTTTTGGTTACATCTTTAAACACCACTTTGTAAAATACCTCTTCAGCACACGTCTGTACAAACCCTATTTTATGACATACATTTCTAATACATTTGTAACACAAACACATGAATTATGTTGATATTCACAAATGACATATAATTATTTTAAAAATCCCGATAGCTGGGCTGGCAATATCTCTTTTCGTGAGGCATGGCAGAGCACATCAATGCAAAATAAAAAGTCAAAACACTTTTGTTAATGGTAATAAATGTTCTACTTATCACAGGATCTCCAGTGATACAGATAAACTTGCTACCATAGCTGCATTTGTTCCCACCTTCACACTGTGATATGTGTGTGCTACGTCCCCTGGGAACACACACACCACCAGTAATAGTGTGTTAATAACCATAGTTCTACATTGCCAGATGAATGAAATACCTTTATATATGACTGTGAGGCATTATGGAGGAGCACAGTGTAACACTGAATGCTAGCTTAGTAAGGGATATCAGATGCATCATACCTTATAAAGTATCTGACCCCTGCTACACTGTGCTTCAGCATCATGTCACACAGCAATTTAATGTATAGTACTGGTGTACACAGTACTTCACTGTGTACTACAGCGGTTCAGTGCATGGTGCTAGTGTACACAGTACTTCACTCTGTACTACAGCATTTCAGTGTATAGTAGTGGTATACACAGTACTTCACTGTTTACTATATATGCCTGTACACCATTCAAAGAAACTACCATTCATTGGTATGCCATCTGATAGTATTGTGTTATATGTCTATAAATGGTGCCAATCACAGGTGACATACTAAACATATTATCCACAGTACATTTATGTCACCAGGCACAATATTTATGAATAGCCTGACATGTTTGTTATCAAGGCTTTTGCTTATGTCTTGTGAGGACCCCTTTCTTCTTCTTCTTTTATTTTTTATTTTATTTTTATTTTTTTACACAGTACACATAAATTATATCTTTGTATTCACAAACATTTGCATGCATGTGCAGTCCAGTCACATGACTTGTAAGTTGTACATAAAACTGACCAGTATACCATAATCTTATGGTTTGCATAATTTTACTGTAATAAAAATGTTCAGCTTTCATCTAATTTCCATCCTCTTTTAGTAGTGCACTCCCCAGACTTGCTTCATCAAACATCATTAAGCCTTGACCACACACATTCTTTACAATATTCCTACTAGATATGCATTTTAAATTTCAGTCTCAGTAAATCCATTGGTTCATTCCATAGCATTTCCATTTGCAAGTGCCCCCATCTTGTATATTGTCAGCAATAATTTATTTAACAGTCACAAGTGGTATTCCAAAACAGAACTATAAAGGTAAACATTTATTTTTTTTTCCTTTTTGCTTGTGTGCTACTGTGTGCGAATTATTACCAAGTGCCTTCTGCAGTGATACTATTAAGGAAAGATTTGTATGGGGCAGTTAAGATGCAAAGCTGGGGTTAGAGGCAGGGGAATGCATAGAGTATATGGATTTTAGAATCATAAGTAGGCCCCATAGCTTTGCCTGCTTGCCTGCTTCATGTACTATCAGTTACAGAGAAAGAGAGAAAGAAATGTTGAAAAGACAAGTGTTTTACAGCTGTCTTCCATACTACATGACAGAGAGAAAAACAAAGAAAACAGAAAGAAACTGTAGGAGCGTGAAGTTTCCCACAGCTCTGAAAGGTGCAACACTTATCACAGGCAGTGGCCAGAAGCAAAGTGTATTTGACTCTACAGACTACAACAGTTTTAAAACCTGTGACACGTTCCATGCTGCCATACACAAAAAAGAAATATGATTACCTGACATGTATTATAGCTTTTTAAGCTGCTTTAGTTTCTCAGACTGTAGCGGCCACTCTTTATGCCTAGAGCTTAACAATGCTGAAAGGTACATCACAGACTATGTGCATTTAGCCGGTAATTTGAACTGTTGGGAAACATTTTTTTCTTCTGGTGTTGTTCTTCTAGTTGGCAATTTAAATTCCCTTGGAATTTGTCGGAAAGCATCTTTTTCATCTAATACTATTAATAAATTTCTCTTGGATAAAGGACTGAGTACTGACTACATGCAGATAAATGACCAACCCACCAGACACAAAAATATCTTAGATATTGTTTAGGTAAAGGAGAATCTGTCAGAAGACTGCATTTTTCTCAGAACTTAATTCAAATCACTGACTATGCAAAAATTAAGAACTGTAGTGCTGGAGTTCGACACAAGACTTGATACCAATGATCCAAATCATAGGAATTCTATTTAAAACTGGAATCAACTGTCATTCTTCCTCCATCTCTACTGCTAAAACAGACTGGAATCCAGAAACATTAAATACATTTGATGCAGTAGGGCAATCCAAGATTACAAAGAAACATTATCATTGAACACTTTTTGGAAATTTAATAATGAGTGCTACAAGAAAATGATATGTCGGCTAAAGAAGACATTATGTTCAGCTAAAGAAAAATATCAAATTTAGATCAGTATGTGAATACTAAAAAGTTATTTTTATATTTAGAAGTCATATGAGGGGAACACAGATTAATCCCCCCCCCCCCAAGATTGCTAACATTACTATCTGTGCTAAGACATCGTTGGCCAGTAGCAGTGTCCACAGTCAATGGATACTGCCTATGTATGCCCACTAATTAAAGTGGGGTACAGTTTTATTGCCACTGAGTAAAATAAGACCTGCTTAGTGTTGGGTCCAGGTAGTCTAATTTTTTTTTTTTTTGGCAAAGTAAATCAATCATTTACCCTTGTCTAATATACATATATAGGAAGACTTTACAAGCTTGCTATGTCCCAGAAGTATGGCAGGAAACAATAGTCGGTCCTCTCCATGAGGGATATAATGAAGAACTATGAATAGCTTTAGCATGTTAGCCTCACATGCACATTATGGAAAACTGCGAGTTTTTTCTATCTCATACTATAAGGCATGCTCTCATCAGACATAAGCTTTGGTCTCAGTCTTGATTAGCCTTGATTTACATCGGTCATACCCTGTGCAACTAACGTGCTGCCTTGTTGAATTTTTTCAGTGATGTGTTTGATGACTTAGATGAAAATCTGACAGTGGATATCATATATCTGGACGTTATTAAAGCTTTTGATTCCATGCTGCATTCTCTTACCCATAACACATTGGGAGAACTGAATATTAATATATATATATATGTAGTTTAATAAGAATTACGCTAATTCTATGAAAGACACAGGCAAGCTAGAATTTTCACTGTGTAAGATTGCAAACCAGACAGTTCTTTAACAACAAACCCACAGAAAGGGTCCATTGATAAAAGCAGCACTGTGGATTTCCAGAAGCATGGAATTTGATTGTGTCATGTAACATCAAGACTCTTTTAACTGCACCAGAATTCAACATAATTACAAAATGCAGCTGTACTGCCTTTGAGACCATGGAATTTTGGGGTTAATGAAGTTTCCCCCAAGCCCCAAGTTTAATCTCAGATTTAGATAAGAAGAAATAGAGTGTGAATGCGTTCAGAAGCCCTGCTGCCTGTGAAAACATAACTTTTTAAATTTAATTTTATTGTTTAAGTCAAAGTACTGAGCTGCTACCTTTACAAAGGCAATATTTTCTGGTAATACATTTTCAAGTTATTTCATTCATTCATTCATTCATTCATTCATTCATTCATTCCATCAGTCATTTATTCTTGTATTTCTTTTTGCTTTGTTATATGCATATTAACTTGTCTGATGAGCAATTTCAGCCACAGCCTCAGCCAGGGATATATAAATTGCATATAACATACATTCTGAATCTTCAGTATGCAGTATTAGCAGAAGATAGCAGTGCTAGAACAAACACATATTATAACTAATGAGTGGATTGCATCTTCATCAGTAATCACAGTGGTACATTATACAATTTAACAACCATTTCAGAAAGAAAAGTAGAGCAGATTAAGATAATTTAGTTTTACTCTGAAATAACAATCTTTTATGGGAATACATTAGAGTCCTTGCTGGTAATGGCATAATGATTATCCCTGTAGCAATGGCATTTGTAAACTGCAGTTGCAATGCTGAAGGAGATGATAATTGACTGATAAACTGACTATAGTTAACACCTTTAATGTTAAATCCTGCTTTGATTAAGGATGAAGCCCCATCACCAGTTACAGGTGAAAATAAAGGTTTGTTTGGCTTTAGTGCATGGGCCAGTGCAAAGTGTTGCTTCACTAGGAACGTATGGGACAATATACGAATGACAAAATATCTGTATGACTTGTTAAAACAAATAATGGCAACATGAAAGTGATGGCTGAAGAATATTATTGCAAATATACACATCATTAATAAGGAACCAATGTGCCTTGCTAGGAAAGAATGAAAATAAAATCACAATCTTTCTGCAAACAATCCATAACAAATAGGTTAAACATGCACCTTACACAGCCAAAGTACTTACAGCTTCTGAGTTGAAATAAATAGCTATTTGGTGAAAAATGTCATAAACATGCAGAAATGGACAGTTTCCACTTCTGCTCATGTAGTATCACAAGTAACAGTGCTGCTCCATTTCTCTCCACTACAGGTGTTCATGGTGAAATTCCTCAAGCATTAGTAACCTGAAGTATAAAAAGCTATAGAAAGTCATGTTGATCACTGCTTTCTACAGGCAAGTAATTGTTGCCAGTGCAATTTCTAAGTGGGTGCTGGCAAAGATTCACTTTTGGCGGAAGATTTCTCCTTTCTTTGGGTTGGTATGTATAAATTTTAGGGTTGGGGGAAGGTTGTACAACGGGCTTTCTCTCTCTCCCATAAAATGCTTAAAGTTAATTTTTTCACCCTTTCTGTGTTTTGACTATTATTTGCTGATGCTTCAGCTGCTCAGCATTGTGAGAATCAGCATTTGGTAGTGGAATTGTTTTAATTGAGAAGCTGTGTTTTGTTTCTTTCATCGGCTGCTTCTTAGATTGTCATGTGAGTTGATTTTTTTCCTTTTCACTGTTTACATTGAGACTGATAACTATGGTGTTGCAATTTTACCTTGTCTTGGTAGAAACGGAGAAGGCAGGGCAGTAACAGAGCAACTAACTGTGTAGTTTTACTGCACAGTGCTGTGAATATTGATAGTTTGGCTACTGATCTGTGAACTATTTACAAACCTCTAGTAACTGTAAAGCAACTGATGGTGAAAATAGTTTCTCTATTGTGAGTGCATCCAGGCATAGACATTTTTAATTAATACAATTTTAGCTAATAATGTACTTTTATACATCTGCCATTTGAGCTGGTTGCTAGCTGTCAGACCATGCCTGTTTGTCTTAATTTTATTGTTCCTGTGTTTTTTCTTTTCTGCTCACTTGTGCTCTGAAATGCATTGTTTATCATGTGTTAGTTAGTCTTGCAAGCCTGAATGGGCTGCTCTTGTGTCCAGTAATGTCTGACTGCCATGAGATCATGTGTGTTGTTTATTGTTAAGACTATTCTTCACTGACCTGAATGGTTTTGAGGAGCTTGCAACCTTACTCAGCCTGATTCAGTTATCAGTGGTCTGTCTTGTCTAGGCATCACTCATTGTCTGCCCATCTTCAGTTTCCTGAGTTGCATCCTAACAGTGTGAGGTTTGATTCTGTTTCTTAACTTTGCTTCTGGATGACATTTGTCTTCAAAGATGGCTTGCAGCTTCTTAAGCATCCATGGATCATTGGGATGCTAGCTCATTATTTTTGACATTTTGATTTGTTAGTTCAATACCATATTTCCATATTTGTCAGCACCTAATGAATAATTTTGGATTGCTCTAATTTTTCCTATCTGACTGTTTAGCTTCTCAGGTGATTAGTCCATCATTCAGTGGACTGACATCCATCTTTGTTGCTGTTTGTTGACATTTAATTACTTTCATCTTGCTAAGTGGGTAATAATTACTTTATGGATTTTTTTTTTCATTTGCAATTTCTGGAGTGATTGCCTTACATTGAAGTTTTCATGACTGTTTCCTCTATTTGGACTTCATTACTATATATAGTGATGTTTTGTCAGACAATAAAAAATGTGTGGGATGAAAGCAATCTCGTTATTCTTTATGGCACTGCGATGTTTCAAGCTATCCATTGACCTTTCCTTTTTCTGTCAGTATACATTATAGCAAAGTAGAGATTCCACCAAGAGGTAAATAAATCAACTATTAAATAGCTGATGCTGTTCATAAGTAGTGTATGACTTCATCTTTAAATATCAATGATTTTTATTAAGGTTGTCTGACAATATAGCTGCACGTTCTTTCAGTCAAAAGAAAGAGTCAAAAAAATCTATAACTTAATCTGTTAATTGATAATGAGAAACTGACTTGTCATTACTGTTTGAAAGGGCATTTATGACTTACAGTTTTATACTGCACATCATTATTTAATGTATTTTAGTATGCTCACACAACATACTTCTTTATTTACTTATTTTATAGCTGTCCTCATAATGAGGGGGGTGGCACCATTGCCACCAATGTTATGGGAAAAGATACTACTGGTACATTTGTAACATCCAGATGGCAGCATGCCATCCACTATGATGTAAAGATGATTGGTGAAGATGGGAGTTTGAATCCCACCCCTGCCAACCAAAGGTGATATGAAAGCAAGAAACTGCAAATAAGTTTATTTCAATAATTAAGTCACAAAATATAACCTGGTCCCAAGGCCATAATGTGTATATGCACTGCTGTACTAGATGTGGGCCTCCAACATTCTAGACTCTACGCAGGCCATTTACTGAGTTTTTGGTGAAGTACCCCAATGTCCCTTTTTCATCACTCTGCCTTTGAACCACACACACACACACACACACACACACACACACACACACACACACACACACACACACACACACACACACACACACACTTCCCAGGAAAGGCTGGCAGAATTTCCCACAGTTTTCCACCTGGTACAGTATTTCTACCACCACCATGCAATAACCAGTGATTCCAGGGAGTTTGAGGTACCCGATGCTCTATATTAAGTCAAATCTCTTTTGCTGCTAGTATGCATAAGTAATCTCATGGGTGACTTGTGCCACACAGCTAGTACAAATGGTGTTTTCGTTCTTCTCAGATAAATAGTGCAGACTTACATATATGCATTAATAATGGGTGCCAACAAGAGCTTAATGACTTAGCCAATAACTGGTGCCAAAATCATGTACAGAAACTAAATACCAAAAATGCTTTACTGTATCCTTTGGGAAGTCATCTACTCCAGGAAACTACCACATTGATAATATGCCTCTAAAAGTTGAGCCAGTTGTTCAGGATTTGGGAACTTATGAGGAACATGACCTAACTTTTTTTTTTCAAAACAATTTTATTGATTTTAATACATTCAAAATTGTAAACAATCACATAAAAGCATAGTAAAAACTGTAGCCTGAAAACTTTAACATATATAAATTACATTATATAAATTACATGTTTGATCCAAACCAAACTAACAGAAATGAACCAACTAAAGTATTTACATAGACATCCATTAATATATGTACAATGTGTTATTGATATCTGATTATAATGCATATTATCATTATGAAAGAAACAAACTAATGTAATTTGTTATAGAGATTCGTTCTTCTTCAACAAGTTTTGCAGATTAACCCACAATTGAAGATTGTATGTTTTTTAGTTGTCCTTGAGTATATAGTTTTTAATTGCAGTTGGCATACAACATTTAACAGATTCTTGAATGACAGTGATATGTGCAGAAAGTGCAGGGTTCAAATACACAAACATGCTATTTTATAAATACACATTATGAGAAGGATTTTAAATCCTGAGTAACCTTTGTTTGATTACACAGACAGGTTATTAAATTTAGTTTGCAAATACACATTTATAAGAAGGACTATTTAATCCCTAATTGAATTTTGTATGAATACTCAGACAGGTTATTAAACACTTATGGTGAAAATACACATTATGAGATATATCTTTAAATCCTGCTTTGCTGCCCTCCTCTAAGCACAGATAAGCCTTTCCAAGCACTGCTTAAACAATGAATGTTTAGCAGTGCTTAGCTGGTTTGTGCTAAGCGATGTGAAGCACTGCTAAGCAATATCGGTGTAAGCATTGCTCAGCTCAGTTAAGCTGGTTTGTGCACTGTGAAGCACTGTTGAGCAGTAACAGTTTAAGCACTGTTCAGCTGAGCTTGGTGGGTTTGCAAGGTGCTATTCAATGCACTGCATTTTTAAAAAGGGCCCAATAGCTGTAAAGGGTGGGGGAAAAAGCTTATTAAAGTGTAACATGTGTGAATACAGCAGAACCAGTTGCAATTTGAACTTGGCAGGAACTATGGTAGGTGTTGGAGAAGGTTCGCACTTCCAGGCACAGTGATGGGGCATTCTGGAGTCCAGGGTCATGGCTGGACTCCTTATGAAAGACTATGATGTCCGGTTGCTACAGGGCCAATATCAGGGATCAGAGTACAAGTCAGAAGACTGGGACCGGCTGGCACGTGTTCTCACCAGTGCTACAGGTATCCCCCACACAGGTGAGCAGGTCCATCATCATTATGATGATCTGAAGCAATGGAAGAGGGGGGTCCAGGATGTTTGAGATGGGAATGCCCCATCAGTTTGTAAGTACTGTCAGAATCATTTTACCAGTACTTAATCTGCACATACCATAGACAGGTATGCATAATAGTGTGCTTCTCTCCCTACAGCTAATGAGAAGAGAGCTCACAACCTAGAGGCCCATGCAGGGTGTCTGGCCAGGTTGTGCTGTGAGTGTGGTGAGCACAAATTCATTTGCAATTTAAATACACAAGTCAAATACACAAGATAGCATAATGCAGTCACTGCCAGTAGGTACATACTGTACAGATTTGTGTAATGTGATGATTCTGGATGTAGGGCTGTACTGCAATAACTGTCTACTGCCAACTATACTGCAATACATATTAAAGCATTTAATTAGCATTAAATCTGATAACATTATTGAAATAAAGTTTCTACTTCAATAAGTGTGGAATTACAGCTGTATTGCAACACCTGCATGATATGAACTGTTTTGCAATAAAGACTTGAAAATATACCAATAACTGCCTTAAGTCACCCTTAATAAAGCTGTGTTGTGTAATATGTGTGTTTTTTGGGCTGTTGTTCATGAAATTGACTATTACACCTACTCTGAACTGAAAACACAAATGATACCACTAAGTGACTCAAGGGTAGCTAGGAAACAGTGTTCTGCTAAACTGTAGATTTTAGAGCTGCACTACAAGAGATATGCATTATGATATTTGTTCTACACCATGATCTGAAGCAATAATAGGAACACCCAAGGTATATTGTGTAAATCAGGACTGTCTACTGTTAACCATTGCATTCCAGCTATATGCATTCTTGCTCTGAGTTATGCTGCTTCAGGCAAGGATGAAACTGTAAAAGCTGTAGACTGCAAATTTACCATCTGCAACTGTATATGCATCAGTTAGCCAACCCAGCACTCTAATATGGTTTGTACACATCTTAGATATTTCTACCCACTAAGGGTATGTTGTCTACACCTGCATTCTATGTACAGTTCACCTACTATCTCTGTCATGCATGCATCTCATACATGGATGTTCAAGTGTAACTGCAGTATTTGTATAACACACTACTTCTATTACCAGATCATATTTTGTTAACAGGTGAGGTCTAGGCAAATATCCTCAATCAGTATGCCATAGTAGCTCAGTGTGATAAATGCTAGATCTGATGTACATTTTGTCACACATAGACCAGGGTTCAAAGCCAGTGACAGGTACTACTAAATATTATTGAACCAGTTATGTATTATTAACAGATGTTCTCCCCACAAAAAGTACAGGTAAATGGGTGCAGTAGCCCTTAGCATGGGTTAAAAATTTGTGTGTTCATATGTAACTGAGTGTTAATAGCATTGCTCAGGAATGTGATATGACTGCAGAAAACAAAGGCAACAAGAACAATACTAATAAAAGCTAATACAATAAATAAAATGTGTAATTTTGGTATGACTGTATGCCTGGTGTGTCTGTGAATATCTGCTGATGGTCTAACCCCATGCCTGCCAAGGATGGCATGATAGTGGTAAACTCTCTGTACTGTGCACAATACATGTCTCTCAAGTGTCATGCTATCACGGACTGTGATCACTGTTGCCCAATCCCTCTGTCACAGATCTATCATCGACATGATTATGTCAATAGCACAGTCATACTACATCAATCCACAGTACACCTTGGTAGTCATATATGTCGCCCTGACATGTAATAGTCCCCTGTAGTTGTCTACTTGTAGGAGTTACAGCTTGATCCATACTGTCCCATGCGGATAGCTTGAGAGGTATGTAGGTGATACAGAAGCTATAGGGCACTTGTATACATAAAGTAAGGGTGGACCTGTGGAGTATATAAGAGTACTGTTGCAAACTATATAGCCTATACTGGTATTAATGGCCTGTATGTCTCTCTCCCCTCACCCCTTATCTTCATCATAATTTATTATGTTATACATCTGTGGATTTACTATTAACAAATGTGGTTCTCAAAATGTTATGTTTGGCCTTGTGTTTTATTATTGTTACATATTACAATGATTGCATACTAACATATCTTGTTGAATTACTGGCATGCTGTTACTATACTGACTGTAATCTCACTTATTGTTGTGTGGCATATACTATGCAATGTTATGTTACTGGGTTATTTGTAACATACTGGCATGCTGTTATAACTAACTAAATGTTGTGTTCATTACTAACCTATACACTTTGAAATACCTCAACACCATAGTTTGACTGGGTAGGCCAGTTCCTGGTGATCTGCCTACCCTATCTTAGCCGGCCATGTCCCCAGGTCCCAGCACATCTGGGACCCAAGATGGTGGTGCCCCCTCTATTGGCCCAGTGCCACCTATGGGTGGAACTGCCTTCGGGGACAGCCCCCCCCCGGAGTGGGGGTGGAGGGTGGTTTATCACCCAGGATCAGCTACCAGTGATGGTGTGCAGGACTGTGCATCATGGCTATGAGAATGGTCTGCGCTGGATTGAGGGTAGACTGGCCAGCCTGGATGGGCAAGGTGGCCCCGTCACCCATCCTCCAGCGCAGTCACCTTCAGGGCAGTGATGGAGCAGTGTTGACAGCCCAGGGGTGGGGAGCTCAGTCTTACTGCTGCCATCTGGAGGCACATGGCTCTCTGATTCCACAACACTGTCCCCGTCCAAGGTGTTTACCCCCCTCGTGTGTCCCACACTACCCCTGTATGCTCTCTTGTTTGTCTTGCCTATCTTGCAAATGCAACCTCTCCTATCCAACTTACCTCTCCACACATACCTAAATCCCTTCCACAACATTACACTCTCACCTTAAAAAAAGGGGCACCTGTCCCACAAGAACAATATTGCCCCATACATACCTCTCCATTTCACACCCACATCCACTTGACACACTTACTTATTTCATGAATTAATCCACACAGTTTTGTTTCCCTCACCCCTCTCTCTGTGGTGTGAGGCTCCAAATTCTAAATTCTCTACAACCTGCACAACTGTTGCTTTAGAAGGAATGGAGAGCTACAGTTCTTTCCTACACCCATTCTGCACATCCCTACCTGCCTTTCAGTATGTTTTTCCTCCCGCTTGCCCCCATTTTACCACTTTCCTATCACCCCTTTTTTCTTTTCTTTTTTTATAATTAGCATGGGTTTATGTGGAGTGGCGTGTCATTAAAAATCTGCTTTAAACTGCCTTAATCACCTTATGTGTTTTTGATAGTGCTAGGTATATCTGCAAAGTATCAGAAATAAAAAAAAACAGCAGACCAGTAATGAATGCCCCAAGGAAATGTCAATGTCCAATAAAACATAAAAATTCCAGGTGAACTGGTTTAACTGATTAGAGAAAGTTTTAAAATGATTAATTGGTAGACGTAAGTCAATGGATGTGCTGAGTTTAAATAGATGCCAATGTAGAATATTATTTTTTATTTATTTTTTTTATTTTACATTTGTTGACCGGGAAAGTCCGACTGGACACAGATCCATTTTCAGTGGAGGCCCGGGGAGAAAAGCTCAAAAAAATCCTTATATTCAAGAAATATTCTATACCTAAATGGTTATAATCATGTCATAATCATACAGAATGATCAAAAGCTCCCAAAAACTTGGATTCAAGAAATATTCAATATCTGAATAACAGCTATAATCATCTCATAATCATACAGTAATGTTCAAAATACACAGTTATAGATATCAAGTAACAATAAATAATGAACAATATGCATGAATTATTCAGCATATCATAGACAGCTGTATACAGATTTTTTTTTGAGGGAACAGTGAAGTTTGCTTAAGGTGATGGTAGGAGTTATATATTTTGTAGTATAATTATGTTGAGATATAAACTTCCCTGGGCAGAAAATTAAGCTATGGAACATAATTTAAATTATTGTGCCAGATTGGGGGCAGGAATTAACCTGCGGAGTAGCATGGGCACAGCCAGTTGTCTAGGTAGTGGGTTTTCAGGAGTTGTTTAAATTGACTGGTAGATATATTGGATGTTATTTGGTCTTGGTAGGGAGTTCCAAGTCCTAGCAATGGTGCAGGCAAACAGAGATTTCCCAGCATCATTTTTCTGTTTCATGCTCTGTATGAGGTTCTGACTATTGGATCTTGAAGGTCTTGTGGGAATGTGGGGCTGAATTAGACCCTGGTGAGCAGGGGTGTTTTCAGGAAGGTAATAGAGCTTGTGTGCTGTTGAGAGTTGGTTGAGTAGAAGTAGATGAGGCAGCTCAAGCCAGTTGAGTTGCTTCAGGGCAAGACAATGGTCAGACCTGTATGAGGCTTCAGCTGCAAACCTGGCAATCCTGTTATAACAAGATTTCATTTTGCTTAGGTCAGTTTGGCGTAGATTTGTTAGGACAGGGAAGGCATAGAGAAGGATGGGCAGGAGATGAGTCCTAGCAATGGTTGCTTTGGTTTGCTTGGTCATATATTGTTTATTCCTGCAGAACAGTCATAGATTTTTATTTATCTTCTTGATGGTTTGGGCTATGTGGATATCAAATGTTAGGTTATTGTCTATTTTAACACCTAATAGTTTTGTGTGAGTAGTGGGAGTGATTTAGATGTTATCCTTTGAGTTAATGGTGAAATCATTGATTAAAGGAGGGGATTGACTGGGTCTAAAAATAATTAGTTTAGTTTTTTTGGGATTAAGTATCAGTTCGATGTTGGTGAACCAGTTTTCAGCTAGAGTAAAGTTATTTTGAGTCAACGTCTGTAGCTCTTTTAAGGTAGGGATGGCACAGACAAGGGTTGCGTCATCTGCATACTGTACTACAGAGGCAGTGAGTGAGGAAGAAGAGATGTGGTTGGTAAATAGTGAGAAGAGCATTGGGCCTAGGATAGACCCTTGTGGGACCCCTATGGATACTGGGAGTAGGGGGGCCAGCTGGTCTTTCCAAAGTGCAACTTGTTAATGGTCTGATAAGTAGCTTGTGAACCAAGATATGGAGGAGGTGCGTATATTTACATTAGAAAGAGTTTCAAGAAGAAGGCTGTGATTTACCATGTCAAAAGCTTTTGACAAGTCTAAGAATATGGAATATATGAATAGTCCCTTGTTTCTACAGTTGTTGACTAGATTGGTGAAAGATAATAGTGCTGTGGTGGTGCTATGGGAGGGACTAAAGTCATGCTGTGTTTTGGAGAATAGATTATTTTGAAGGAGGTACTGGAGTAGTTGGGAATGAACAATTCTTTCTAATATTTTGGATAAAGGTGATAGGATTGCAATAGGGTGATAGTTGGTGAGTTCCAAGGAGTTACCTCCTTTGTGCAGAGGAATAATGTGTGGTGTTTTCCATAAGGTGGGCACCTTACATTCTGTTAATGATCTATTTATAAGTATGGATACTGGGTAAGCTATTGTCTCTACTGCTATTTGAAGGAAATCTGCAGGTAGGTTATTGGCTGCTAGTGTGGTAGGTTTAAGTTTGTTTAGGAGTCTAGAAATTACTTTGGTGGGTACTGGTTGTAGAGAAAAGTTAGAGGTGTTGTTATTTTGGCTTGTATTTGGGGGTGGAGGGAGATATATGTTGTGGGGCAATTAGTACTATTTTGAGTTTTAGCAAGGGTATGAACTGTTTCAGTAAATAATTTGTTAAACTGAGTGGGAATGTTGCTGTGGTCATTTGGTAACACTGGGGTTGGAGTGGAGGCGGGTGCATTATACTGTTTATTGTGGCCCAGATTTTTTTGGGATTATGGGCATGTTTTTCTTGCATGGTTTTATAGTAATTCATTTTATCAAGTTTAACTTGTCTTTTGGCCTTGTTGCAGAGTTCAAGGAAGATTTGTCTCAGGTTAGCAGTTTTGATTTTATGAAAATGAATCCAAGTTTTGCCCCTTTCTTTCATGGTAGTTTTAGTATTTTTAGTTAGCCATCGGGCGCAATTTGTTTTTGCTCTTATGGTACATGCGGGAGCATGATGGTATAGGATGTTTAAGAATGTAGAGTTAAAGTATTGTACAACTTTGTCTAGAGGTAGTAGTTTTAGGGGATTCCAGTTGCTGCTTTTTAGTGCATTAATAAAGTCAGTGGTTATAAAGTTATTTTTATTACAGATGACTCTGAGAATAGGTTGGTTGAAGTAATACAGTCTGGTCCTAATTAGGTAGGTTGGTTGGTGGTCACTTAAACTATCAGGCAGACATCCAATAGCTGCGCTAGAGTTGGGATAGATAACAGAATCCAGTCTAGGATGGATTTGCGTTTGGATGTTTTGTCGGTTCTAGTTGGGGTAGATATTATTTGGGTGAATCCATGGAGGTTGATGTGGGCGGTTGGGTTTTGGTTAGTGCAGTTAAGCCAGTCAATATTAAAGTCACTTAATAGTATGGTTTTGTGTGGTAGGGAGGTAGAGATCCAATTTAGTAGGCTTTCCATAATAGCAATGTTATTACCTGGTGGGATGTAGCCTCCTGCAATAATTTTATTTTTATTGTTGTTAAGTTTTAGTTTGGCAATGATTAGTTCTATGCCTTTGACCTCTTGGTTGTTGTAATCTAATTGTTCTATGGTGAGGTGATTTTAAAATAATATTGCAATGCCACCTCCTTTTTTTCTTGTCTATCTTTCCATATAATATTATAGCCTGCAGGTGTAATCTCATTATTATGGTGTTGTGGTTTAAGCCAAGTTTCAGTTAGTACTGATATTTCAGGTTTATATAGTGCAGGTAGGGCATGAAGGTCTTGAATTTTGTTAGTTATACTTCTGGCATTTATGTTAAGTAGCAGGAGAGATGAGGTAAGCCTATGGTAGAGGGGGTTTTGTTGAGTAGAGTTAGTATTAGTGGTTGTAATGGGACCTGGATTGGGGTGTATATCACCGCAGCGGGTGAGATTTTGGAGTAGGTAAAGATATAACTTTGATAGTTTATATACTAATTTAGCTTGTCTAGCAGAGTAGAGGTTGGTTTTGATTGTTAGTTTATTTTGTAAGTAGGAGAAGGGTTGGTATGATTTAAGGTCTCTGGGTGAGATAGGAAAGTTTTTTAGTTTTAATGTAGTGGGTATAGCTTCAGTTTGCCATTGGGGTTGGTTATCTATTTGGAGTTGGGTGTGGTAGGAGGAGAGGAGGGGGAGTAAGATAAGAGTGAAGGGTGTTAATAAGTGGAATACTGCTTTAGGTAGTTGTGATAGTTGTGATGTGTTCATCCTGTCTAGTTTTAGATAGATTGTGGTTTAAATTAGTCTGATTTCTATGACTATGTGGGTAAGGAGTTTTAGTAAGGTGAAAGTGAGAAGGGTGTGGTGGAGTGTGTTACTATGGTAATGGCATGTGTGTTGTAATAGGTTAATTGGGAGATTGGGAATCTGTGATTGGGTGTAGTCTGTAAGTATAAATGTAACTGATGTGGGGGGGTGGGAATGGGATAGGGTAGTGAGGCTACCACCCCATTCAGAGAAATGGCAGAGAAAAAAAAACAATCAGTAAGAGCAGAGTGGATGGCTATGGGGAGAGATCAGGAGTTTGTAAAGAGCAGAGAAAGTGAATCAGTTGGACTAAGAAAAATATAGAAGCTTAGAAGGAGTAATTAGATCACCTCAAGTTGTACAGGTATAGGTAAACTAAATCAAGGAAGCATGTCAGTGCAGAGCAGCTAACAATCAAGTTTGCAGTGAGGCTTTGGAGAGAGTGACAGGGGTATCTCAAACTGAATAAACAGGGCAGAAATACTAGCAGTGTCCCATACGGCAAAAAGAGCAAAAATGAGCCCAGGGAAGAGGAAGATAGAGGGAAGGGAATGAGGACAGTACAATGTGAAAAGAGGGGGATAGAAAAAAACAAGGTTACTGATTTTCTGTTGTTTGTGTAATATCAAAGTTTGTGCAACTTCAGCCTTGGAGTTCTGGAATTTGTATGTTGTATTGGACATCTGCAAAGTAATTACCACTACCAAGTTTCAAACCCAGGCTGCTGTCAACTACAACATAGTGCATTAGACCACTAGGCTACTCATCTCTGAGACAAGATGGGTGTTTCCATTCACATATCCTGATTGCCAATGACACACTGCATGTATAGATAATGGGAAAATTGATAGTGTACTTGGGACTGTGATGCAGACACCAAACCAGTACAGAGACAAATAAATAATGATGGATGTACATGAGTCCTGGTCTAGCAGGTATAGCTGTCAACTGCATAGACAGTTGAAGAATGTCCACAGTTGTACCATCTAGTTTTGGCATGGTTGTCACAAAACCTTTTCTGTGTGCAAAGTATTGGCAAGTCAGTACACACTGAGGTTAGAAAATCATGACAGACATTTCAGTATCACGCTTCATACCCATCCGAAAACACATGCTAATGTGAATCCTGTGTAACAGACTGTATGCATTAACATATATCTAGCAAATACACATGCTTCACTATTGACTCAGTAGCTCAGTCTCTTAAATTCCTAGCATGTTGTATATTTTGCCACCAATAGTCCTGGGTTCGATTCCAGTGTGTTGCACTTCAATTGCATGTTTCTGAATACAGCAAATAATGACTGATTCCTGCAATTTTAACCAAAACAGGTTGCTACTACTGAATTAACTGTTACCCATGTTAGCACGTCAAAGGCCTGTAGGTAGGGGCACACTGCACAAATTTATATAGGTTACCTATTATGTTCCCAACTACTCTCCAATCAGCACTGTTGCATAGCATATGTACCTTAAGTACATTCCTCAACTGGATTGTTATGGGTACCCTCACTCTGGCTCTGCTGTAATGCCAGACCTGACACTGCTCCCTCAGTGACACCTACAGCTTGCTGTCCCCCAATGTGTTCACACTCCCCAGTATGAATCCTGGGAAAAAGCAGCAGCTGCAGCCTGCAACATATGCAGCAGTATGTTCTGCTAATGCTACAGACCTACCATACCTCACAACAACTAGAACAAAGGATCCACACAACACCCATACATAAAGGGGTGGGCAGAAAAGGTCAGTCGACAGGGACCTGTGTCACAGCCTGCCCCTACAAACATACAGAGCTGATAGACCAGCAGCTACTGCAGCAGCATGCATATTCTGATGGGTATGACGTATGGCACTCATATGTTTCTTCTCTCTTACTGACCTCAGACCACATTGTTTAACACTGAACTGCCAGATAATCAGACAGTCATTTGACAAAGGCCAAACATATCATGCAAAACTGTGAACATACCACATAAATCCGAACAGTGGACAGTATTTTTACCTACCCTTTGTGATGCTGTAGTCTCCACACCTCAGTAATGTCCATCTCAAAGACTAGGAAAGAGGCCAAGGCCTATATGAAGGTCTTAATTATTGCACTGCTGTGCCGTGTCATTGGCTAATGAAACTGCAACTCAGCTGTTCTGGATGCAATTAGCAAGTCTGAGCCACGGATTGGTGCACAAGCGATCACCTGTTAATGTGCATTACCTACAAAAGGCAAGCAGCTGCCTATGGTAAACAGGTCTGTAACTTGTTTTACAAAGACAGACTGAGATTTTGGAAGCATTTTTCCTCAGGATTTCAGCACAAAAGGATTAAAGCACTCTGCCAGGTATGTAATACAAGTCCCCATATAATGGGATGCAGATGGAAGGATGCAGGTATGGGAAATAGGGATTAAAATAGTAGGCCTGTAGTACATCTCTTGGAATAACATGCTTGTGAAAGCCTGCTGTCCAACAGCTACAAGCATGCCTTTCAAGTGTGCCTGCTGGGACTTAGATCACAGCTCTGGCCTTCTCACTCCCTCCTACAACAGTTGGCTCCTGTACGAATGCTACTGGATTGTGTGTTAGACATAGTGACAGTAAGTCAGGGTGGACACAGCTGGCATATCACATGATGTACTGTCATTCAGCTCCTCTCAGTCTGTGAATGTCACACAGGAATACTGCAGACATTGTAAAGGTGTCCCTGACTGTCCATGATGTACTCTGGCTAGGTCACTGTTTAGTCGACATTCATACCTCATTGCTTGAGAGCTATGGCTAGCATACCTGGCGACCCCATACAGCAGGATATCAGGTCATAGCCATTAGTAGTGGAGGGGGAAACAAGCCCAACATCCATGACAGAGTGTATATAGTGATCATACAAAGTAAGGGAATGAATACAGTAATAGATATTACTGTAGCATAACTGTTTTCTGAGGGTTCTGGAGTACGACGGCCAGATTCCCCACTTTCTGAGAACAACCATCAAGTATTGTTCAACCATTTGCCAGACATCCACATGTTTCTGGCAAATGGTCCATATATATCAGGCACACGTAAACATTCTGCAAACATCTATGTACTGGAGATGTAGGATACCCACAGGGAAGATACCCTACAGCATGTTTGCATTGCTGTCTGTCATTGCAGCACACTGATGTTGTTGAACTGTCTTCATATACTTGTAGTAACACACACCTATATGTCAGACAGTGGCTGTATGACATGGTACTGGGACATTGCCCATAGGGGACACATCACAGTAGATGACATTGATGGGAGTGGAGACATACAACACACTCCATCACAGCACACAGGGACATAACCGGTCTTGCTACTATGTTGCTGATAGCCACATACATACAGTGCTGATAGCTGGAAGAGTATGACATGGGAGTCAGCAGTGGATAGTGCAGGCCATGTTGGATGTGCAGGGTCTGTACATAGTGTAGAGCAATGTATGGGGCCCTGTGATGTGTTCCCCTCTTCTTGTCTTTCAGAAAGGAGGTACAGACAGAGGCACCCACCATTTTCAGATGTGGAAAATGATGTGATCCTGGATGACCGCAGACTGCAACAAAACATTCTGCTGTCCAGGAGTCACCAGAATCATGAGCAACATGCTGCACTGTGGGCTGACCTCATCACAGCAGTCAACCAAGTAGGGCTGCAGGAAAAAAGCTATGAGCAGGTCTGACACTGGGCAACAGATATGATAAATGCTCCAGGGCAAAGGGCCACTGCTGTGGCCAGGGACCTTGCTGCCACTGGTGGAGGGCCTGCAGCAGTACAACCACTCTTGGCCACAGAGGAATTCCTGGTGAATCTGGGATCAACCACCAGCTCTCAAGCATCCATCACCCCATACATCATGGAGGTGGGTGCCACAGCATCCACAGCAGAGGAGTGTCCAGGTAAGCCTCCTGTGTTCATTAATGTAACACTGTATCAGTCATTGTGGCAGCTTCTGCACACCAGTACATGGATGTCAGGTCAATCTGTATTGGGGGGGGTTCATTTGTAATGCACATTTGTGCACACATACTAGAACTGTCAGCAATGTGGGCAGTATCACAGTTCCTACTGTACATGTTGATGAATACACATATTATCTTGAAACAATGCCACATTTGTTTTTGCTGACAATACCTCTCCCTCACATTTCCATAGGTACATCAGGTGTGGCTGGAGTCCAATGTCCTGTACCCGATGAGTGTGAAACTGTTGTTGTATGGATCATATATACCCTAAGAATGTTAATGGCTGCCATTTTGCTCTAGACACAACTGATATGCTTAGCCAGAGTGCAATTCTTGTATGTTCAGTTTTGGAGTGGTTAACTGAAGTGCATTGAATTGGTACCCACATTAATGTATTTTCAGGAGCTGTAACATATTTGGACTTATTTTTGTGAAGGTCTATGCAGTCTGCTATACAGGGGACAATAGTATAGTCAAGATGGGTGCAATGTGCTTTAGATGTAGGTCTATCACATACAGTGCCATGTTGCTTATCTCACAGGAGGATAGCACTGGCAACATTAACCAGACATAGCTGAAGTGCGTGCTATAAAGGGCATGTCTTGTCTGTGTATGTTGTAGTCTGGTTGTGTGTTGTGCATGGGATCAGAAATATGATGTGGTATGTGTAATGCAGTTGTGGCACCTCACCTGTATGTGTGTGTGTGTGGATCACCAGACATAATGGTGCAGGTATTAATGAACTTATTTTGTCTTCCTCCTCACAGATACATGCGGGGTTAGAGTCTGTCCCCCTCCCAACCTGTAAGTGTCTCATTGGACTCTGATGATTATGGTGGCCATAGAGAGGCACAGGTGGCATTGTTTGGGGCTGAATCTGGCCCATGGGTTGACATCCCACTTCCTCCCTCATTGTTCCTGCACACAGTCAGTATGCCCATACGTACCCAGTTCTCTGCAGCCACAGATATCGGACAGTCAGAGTGTGCTGTTATCAAACAGGAGAGTGTGGCAACTATGGCATCACTGAGTGTAGACATTAGCCATAGCCGAAGATCTGGCAAGGTCCCACACAGGTGGATTGACAGGGGTGCTTGAAGATGGACTGCTGTCCATCTACCACCTGTCACAGGTGTCACATCATGAGTCACTCAAGACATTTTTTGGTCCATCATGGAGGCACAGGCACATTCTGAATGCAGCACCAGAAGGATGCTCAGGATCATGGATGCATCACTATCTGACATCTGTGAGTCTCTCCATCAAATTGGTAATGCCATGCATTGTTTCACTGATGTAGTGGACAGACAGTGGGGTGAGCCATTGTCAGTCGTTGACCACACATTGTCTGTGCTAGATATAAGGTGGGAGTGGGGCATGTGGTCGTACGTCAGCAACAACATCCGCTGAGATTCCATGTGGCCATGCACACTCATAGTCCCGTAGTGGCAGTACCTCCAGCACTACAGAAGGGAGAGTGCTGTTCACACCACAACGTGGCAGACCATGGGCACATGGACCTGGGCGGTCCTGTGAGGGACACAGGCCCAGCAGACACCAGTCACCATCAGCGAGTGATACCACATCTGACCCTGGACATAGTGGTGACAGTGCCACTCATGGCAGAGCCATTTCCTGTGTTCATGGCCAGAGATGGTGAACTGTCCATTCTGCCATGTATGGTCCACTGCTGTCCAACTTACCCATGTGTAGGGCTAGCACATGGCTTAACTGTGTAGACTCACACACTTAAACATCACTGTCACATGCAGGTCACCAACAGACACACATGGCACTTCTCCATGGCCCAGCTGACCAGCACTCCTACCTGACTCACACACATGATGTCAACTGTTTGGCACAGCCTAGGCCTCTGGCACCCCCACACCCCACCCTGTGCATGTGATGATACCTGTGCCACATCCTTAGCATCCATGCCATTGATGCAGGGACATGCAAATATGTGTCTGATGCACAGGGTGACTATAGCACATTACATGACATTTTGTAGTGCAGTGATGTTATACCAGTACAGGTGCTATATGCTGGCAAGTGTCATGACTACACATCAAAGTGTTTGTAGCTTTGTTGCATGATGTTAGATGGGTGGTAATGTTGCAGACTGACAGGTGTCTCTCAGAACATTGTAAGTTTCTGTTCCAGGGGTATGTGTGGCTATGCTGTGGAGACTTGGTGGCAATACAGTGGCTGAGGATGGCATGATAGTAAAGCAGAAATATGACATCAGCAAGGTACGTCTGCATATGTGCATGGTTACTTAGGTGCATACTGTATGTATAGCACAGTGTGTCAGGGACAATGGGGGCGGCAGCATAATCCTGCATGCATACCCCATGACAAAGCATGCTACCCTTGATAAATGTCACCTGGGTGTTCTGTACCAACAAATGTAGGTAGTGCCGGATCACATGTATGCCTACAGGGTGTACAGCTACTCACATGGCCTTAACATGTATAACCATTGCACACACATAGGCAATACACACACATGTAAAGGGATATGTTTACACACACACACACAGTTGGCCTAATTATTAATCACATGCGCCACTGAGCTTAAGTGTTTTGAGAGTGTCTGCCAGTGCTGTTAAGGTGGATGATATCAGCACACCCTGTAAAGGAGGCCAATGGGGGAGTTAACAGGTAGGCACAGGGCCTTAAAATGTATAACCACTGCATACAGATAGACACACTGTTGCAGGGAAATATATTAACGCACACATACACAGTTGCCTTTCCTGAGATTAGAACCGCTACCTATGTAGGTAGATACTATAGCAGTACATATTTATTGCATGCACCATGGAGCTTATGGGCATTCAAAATGTCTGCCAGTGCTGTTAAGGTGGATGACATCAGCAGGCCCTGTAAAGGAGGCCAATGGGGGGATTGACAGGTAAGACAGGACCTTAAAATGTATAACCATTGCACACAAATAAGCGAGACAGGCACATTGCTGCAAGTGGAAATATTTACACACACACACACACACACACACACACACACACACAGATGCACACACACACACACACACACTCACACACACACACACACACACACACACACACACACACACACACACACACACACACACACACACACACACACACACACACACAAAACACACACACACACACACACACACACACACACACACACACACACACACACACACACACACACACACACACACACACACACACACACACACACACAAAACACACACACACAAACACACACACACACACACACACACACACACACACACACACACACACACACACACACACACACACACACACACACACACACACATGCACACACACACACACACACACACACACACACACACACACACACACACACACACACACACACACACACACACACACACACAGTTGCCCTTTCTGAAATTAGAACCCCTACCTATCTAGTAATATATACTTTAGAACTACACACTTATCGCATGTGACATGCACCTTATGTATTCTGAGAGTGTCTGCCAGTGCTGTTTAGGTGGATGACATCGTCAGACCCTGTAAAGGAGGCCAAAGGGGGGATGGCAAGTAGGCACAGGGCCTAAATAGGTATAACCATTGCACACAGATAGGCGAGACACGCAAACTACTGTGAGGGGATATATTTACATACACACTCACAGAGTTGCCCTTTTTGACAATAGGACCCCAAACTATCCAGTAGTATATACTAAACAAGTCGGTGAGACAGGCACAATGCTGCAAGGGTATTTATTTACAGACACACTCACAGAGTTGCCCTTTTTGAGATTAGCACCCCTACTTATATAGGGAGCATATACTATAGCACTGCATAGTTATCACATGCACCACAGAGCTTACGTACCTTGAGAGCATCTGCCAGTGCAGTTAAGTTGCATGACATCGGCAGCTGTTAACAGGGAGGCCACTATTGTGGAGGATGCTAGTCACAGAGCCATAAAATGACTGATCATTGCACGCACATAGACCTGATGGGCATGTCTGTACTACTGTATGCAAAATATCTACATACACACACACACACACAAACACACACTCACTCACAATTTGGCTGATGTGAGATTAGAATCACTAAATACTTACTATTACACATTACAGCTCACAATACTAGTTGCACGCACCACTGGTTACATTTGGTATACATGTGGCTGCAGCCATAGTACTTGTGGCCTACACAAAGTGGCCTTGTGTTACACAGCTTGTGTGGCCTGCAAAATGATTTGCTTTATGCTGTTATTGCATCTAGTGTTGTAGCAGTGGCATTTCTGTTATTACCCCTGGTATGGGTGTACAGGTACCACTATCCTCATTTCTGGCCATCTACGGTTTGCTAAGTGGAGAATTGGCTACTGACAATATGGCCTATACAAGTCCATATTGCAGCCATTGCATATTACACCACCTGTTCACTATTGTCTGTCTACAGTGTGACATTCCATAAGCACAGGGTTCTGTGGTTGGATGGATTATGTCAATATGAGGCTGTGGTCTTTTACCATCAGACAACACTTGTGTGTGTAAGTGAAGTTAACCCCAGCATTCTGCATGTAAATG
>NC_056728.1:382901413-382958913 GCF_019279795.1 Protopterus annectens
ATATATATATATATATATATATATATATGGTTCTACCTGACTTCGTCGACAGCGCAGAAGACCGACAGCGGAATTGAGCTCCAGAAGATCAGCGAAGAAGACCGACGAATCGCGAGTGGCAGAACATCGACAATGCAGAAGACCGACACGACGGATGACAACACCAACGCCGAGGATGCCGACATGGGGAAAGGCTGTGTGAGTATGCGGTAGTGACGGACGTTAGGGTGCGAGGCAGGTAAGTGTGGAGATTGACGGTCTGTGGGGATAGGGGTGGGTTAAGTGAGTTAGGGTTAGGGAGCGATAGGGGTGGGTTAAGTGAGTTAGGGTTAGGAGCGATAGGGTGGGTTAAGTGAGTTAGGGTTAGGCGATAGGGGTGGGTTAAGTGAGTTAGGGTTAGGGAGCGATAGGGGTTAAGTGAGTTAGGGTTAGGAGCGGGTAGGTAAGTGTGCGATAGTGACGGACCTTAGGGTTAGGGTAAGGTTTAGTGTGGGCTTGTAAGGATTTTGGTGTGCTTGTGTTGTGTGTGTGGTTTGTGGAATGGGGATGTGTTTTGTTTTTAATTGTTATTGTGGTGTGTGCAGTGTATGGGGTTTCGTGTTTGTGTACCGTCGGTTATTTCGTTGTCGGTTATGTGTGGTTTCGTGTTTATGGACTGTCGAATATGTGGTGTCGGTGATGTGGTTGTCGGTGTTGTGTGGTTTCGATTATGTCAGGTAGAACCATATATATATATATATATATATATATATATATATCTATATATACATTTTTATATATATAGGTGCAGCCAGCTTCAAACCATGAAAACCATCAACCATGCTAATGTACTTAGCTCACTAAGTCACACCAGCCACCAAAAAGCAAAGTTTAATTCCTGACACTATCAATAGCAGACAGACAAACACTTTGACCCCTGCATATTATGGAAATAGAACATGTAGCCAGGTTGTTTGGGACAGCCCTGGGATTGTGTGGTCTGCTGCTATAACCTTGCAAACATTCTGTTACTTTAGTTGTATGGGAACATGACTGTGTTAGGGGTACATTGACAGTCATGTATCTGTCCTATGACCCTGCTGTTTGGCATTTCCCTTGCATACTACAGTGTGTTTTGCTGCCTTGTGGCCTAATGCATATTATTTATTTATTTTATTTATTTTACATTTGTTAACCGGGATAGTCCATCTGGGTGTGAGCCTATTTTCAGTGGAAGCCCGGGGAGAAAAGCTCCATAAAAAACAGTACTTACATAGGCAATAAAATAAAAGGAACAAATACAGTAATATTTTAATTAAGAAGAAATATACATTAATGTCATTAGATGTAACATCAACCCTATAGGATAAAAAAATAATATACATTGATACAAAAAATAACATCAAATTGTTAGGAAGGAAGCATTATTTCATAGAGGGTAAATTGAGGGAAAGTAAAGGTTATCAGTCAGGATTAGTTAAAGTGGATAAGAAAGAGGAGGTGGTTAGAAGAAGATATATCAGATAAGAAAGTAGGGGGTTAAGAATAGTGATAAGGCATACAGGGAAGAGATTACTCTGGGCTGATACAGGTGCAGATCCAGTGGCTATATAAGTAGTCCTTTACTTTTTTCTTGAATTGAGTTTATGTCAGTGACATTTAATATATGTTGGGGAATATAATTCCAAATTTTGGAGATATAGTGGGTAAAAAGGGAATCCACAGCCCTATAGTTACTTTAGGAGACTTGCAGGAGAATTTTATGTTTAGATCGGAGGTGGCAAGTGTTATTATAGGGCTTGAGTAAGTGTTGTAATGCTGGGATTCTGTCAAGCTGATTTACTAAGTGGTGGGTAAAATGAGTTGGGGATAGGTTAGGTAATGGGGGATTTCTAACCAGTTTAATTGTTGTAAAGAGGAGCAGTGGTGCGATCTGTGAGGTGCAGTCAGTGGAGAATTTGGCTATTTTATTATAACAGGATTCAAGTTTGGAAAGTTCAGTTTTGCTAAGTGTAGAAAAGATGGCAGTGGCATAGAACAGAGAAGAAAGGAGATGAGTCCTAGTAATGTCTAATCTAGATTGATTTGTAAGAAATGGTTTGATGCAGTAGAGAGAGTCAAGTTTTATATGAGATTTTTTGATAGACTGAGATAGATGAATACTGAATTTCAATTTATCAATGATAACACCTAGTAACAGTTTGAGAGGTGGTGCTTATGATTATATTGTTTGTGGAAAGTAGTTGAAAAGAGGTTGGTGGTAAAGACAATTTAGTGGGGTGAAAAAGCATAAGCTTGGTATTGTTAGGGTTCAATATAAGGTTATCTTTGGAAAGCCAAGATTCCATTTGGAGAAAGGATTGAAGTGTGATTTCTTGTAGCAGTGGGATGACAGTAGAGTCATCTGCATATTGAATGGCTGATACTAACGAAGTGGATTTATTCAGTTGGTTAGTGAATATATTGAACAACAAGGGTCCTAGTATAGAACCTTGTGGGACACCAATATTACCAGGAAGTAGAGATGATAGCTCCTGTTTCCACCTAACAGCTTGTTGCCGTTTGGATAGGTAACTGTGGAACCAAAGTAGGGTAGAGGTACTAATGTTTAAGGTGGCTAGTTCTTTTTTTTGTTCAAACAATTTTTATTAATTTTCAGAAACAGCATTAAACTAATGTGTATATATATATATATATATATATATATATATATATATATATATATATATATATATATATATGGATCTACCTGACAACATCGACACGTCATAACACCGACAACAACTTCACCGACACCACATAATCGACAGTTCACAAACACGACACCTCATACACTCGACACATCATAACAACAAACAAAACAAATCCCCTGTCCAAAACCCACACACACAACACAAGCACACCAAAATCCTTACAAACCAACACTAACCCTTACATACACAACTATCTGCAACCCTAACCGAAACCCTAACCCTAAGGTCCGTCACTATCGCACACTCACCTAACCCGCCTAACCCTAACTCACTTAACCCCTAACCCAAAAATATCACTACTGCACCCTTACCTAACCCACCTAACCCTAACTCACTTAATCCACCCTATCCCTACAGACCGTCAACATCGCACACTTACCTTACTGCACTTACCTAACCCGTCCTACCCCTAACTCACTTATCCCACCCCTATCCCTACAAACCGTCAACATCGCACACTTACCTCACTCGCACCCTAACGTCCGTCACTGCCGCATACTTACACATCCTTTCCCCATCTCAGTGTTCTCAGCGTCGGTGTTTTCCTCCATCGGTCTTCTGACTTGTCGATCTTCTAAGTCGTTGTCGGTGTTCTGACTTGTCGATGTTGTCAGGTAGATCCATATACATATATATATATATATATATATATATATATATATATATATATATATATATATATATTGAATAAATTATAACAAACTATAAACAATATTTACAATTGGCCTAAGTAAAAGAAGAACAATCCATTAAAGAATTTTTTTATGCAATAACAATCCTTTCATCTTCACTCTCTATTTTAGAAAAAGAAGTTGTGTTAAACAAGGTGTCTAGTTCTGATAGCAGTTTTTGGTGTGAGACAATATCAAGGGCCTTAAAGAGGTCTACAAAGATAGCAGAGACAAGTCTGTTTTGATTTATGTGGTGATTTATAGTGGTGATAAAACTGAGGAGGGCAGTTGTGGTGGGGGTGAAAGCCATGTTGAATGTGAGAGAGGAGTTTTTTGTATAAAAGGTGATTTAAGAGTTGGGTATGAATGCATCTTTCAAGTATTTTTGAGAGGGGAGAAAGGATGGCAATAGGCCTATAGTTTGTTAGTTCAGTGGAGATTCCACCTTTATGTAGGGGAGTGATGTAGGAGATTTTCTAGAAGAGTGGAACATAGCTTTCAGTGATAAGAGTGATTGATAAGGATGGATATGGGGTATGCAATGCTCTCTGCAGCAAGTGTGAGAAATTCTGATGGTAGATTATCTGCAATAAGGCTGATAGGTTTGAGTTTTTAAAGAGATTTGCATATGAAATGAGTTTGTTTAGGTTGTAAGGAAAAGGAATTTGTGAGATGATTATTATTAGTAGTAGGAACCTTAAGTGATATATTTTGACTATATGTGATAAGTATTGGACAGAGAGTTGCTGTTGTCCCACATAGCTGTTTGTTCTCTGCAGGTAGCCCAGTAGCCCACTCTTTTCCCTTGCATACATGCAGCAGGTCCATACATATGCTACCATAGTCTAGTACCCCATACATTTGTTGTAAAGGAGAATGACTTACCTTGTGAATGCAGCATTTGAGATAACAGTGCTTCAGGGCTGACTCTGTCTGATGCATGCCGTACACAGCCAATACATGGTAAGGTACAGGTTGTGTGGAGTGGCTGGCATCCTTTTTACCATGTATGTGAGTCAGAGTGAGGTGTCAGTCTATACCCTATGTTGCCAGTGCACATGCTATGCATTGCCTCTTTGCCAAGGCCAGGGCATACTGGGCACACCTACATCTGCCTACAGGGACAGCCTCAGCGGGTTCCTCCTCTGACTCCCACTGTGGATGCGGCTGTGGAGACCTTGGCCCTTGTAGGTGGCTGTGTGTCCCTTCCTGTGATGATCCTGCTGCAGCTGTTTCTGCAGGATCATATTGTGTAGCATGGCACATACTGTGAGAATGTGTGCACATGGGGTTGGAGAGTACTGCAGGGCACTATCTGATATATCAAGGCAGTGGAACCATGACTTGAGCAGCCCAAACACATGCTCTATGATGTTCCTAGTTTGTGCATGTCCAGTAGGTGTGTGTGCATTTCTGATGGGTGTCATCATCCACGGTTCCAGTGCATAGCCAGCATCCTCCAGTAGATGCCCATATGGGATGTCCCCCATGGCAAACATCTGGTATGGCTGTGATGCATGCCAGATATGGGAGTCATGATAACTGCCAGGGCTGCCTGCACACACACTCATTATAATGCCCTGGGCATTAAACACGACCTGGCAGTTGATGGAGTGATACCCCTTGCGGTTGATGTAGACTCTACCCTCCTCACCAGGTGGTGCTTTGATGTGTACATGAGTGCAGTCTATGGCACCCAGTAACTCAGGGTAGTGTGCTACATGGTAAAAGAGACACATACTGCTGGCCCTCTCCTCAGGGATGCAGGGTAAATAAATTTTCTCACTGACGTGTTTGGAGGGCAGCTAGGAACTGGTGGAAAATTCTGGATGAAAATAACTATGAGACCCCCATCATGTCCCCAGTTGGTCTTTGAAATGTCCCTGCAGGTAGTATTCTAAGGGCTACACATATCTTTGTTTCCACCGAGATGGGCTTCCCTCTCCTGTCCACCCTGTAGCACTCTACAATCTTCAGCTCATGTAGCTCCTGGAAGGTTACCCTGGGCCTTAACACTTTTCTCCTTCTCAGTCTAGGCCTATTGTCAGCACCAGCATCAGCACTGACCTCAGCCTCTAGAACATACAGATGTAGCAGAGCAGCAGCATTCCCTAGCATTCTGTCAGCTAAAATTCCCTGGTCTGTACTTCAATGTTGCAGAGTATGTGGGAAAAATCAGAATGTAGGATGTATGCATACGTTATAGTGGTGTGCTGCAGATGCAGCCTGTGTGATTGGCTAACTATGATGCATTCCACCTGCCAGATATATCACTGAGGGGTCTGAATAGCCCAGTATCAGTGGAACAGGGGTTATCAATAATTTATACATGATTGCCTTTCCCAGGCTATTTCCTTTTGTTTTTGTTTTGTTTTTTAAATGCCTTCCCTGCTAAGCACTGTGGCATGATGCACAAACCCGCTGTGCTGGTGTGAATACTACTCAGCAGTCAGGACATACCCCCATGCACGGGCATGCTCAGCATAGCTTAAACCAGCTAAAACACATGCCCCGTGGTTAAGCAAAGCTTAGCAGCAATGGACACAGCCTACCTGCTTAGCTAAATGGCTCACCACTCAAATGGGTGCTGCTAAGATCCAATCCACTTAAACATATTGTGACACACCCTCTTTTGATGTCAGCTAGCTCTTCTATGGACATCAACACAGTTCAGGGACTACACCAATTTTATATGCAGACTCAGTGGCCCATTTTTGCTATTCAGTAACCCCAGCTTATTTGCAAACAGATCCGTGCACACAACCTGGATACTTCACTACTCCAGGGCCTGCCTCCATAGCAACCACTGAAATATACCATTGTACATACTGCATGCAGGGCCCTATAATGCATTATTGTCACATGTTATTTTTAGCTTTTAAACTTTTTAATATTTTTATTTTGCATAATGGCATGTTTGCACACATAATATGGTATTAAAAAACATTACTTTATATTATTTTGCATTATGTTTGGACACACAGGGCATATCTGTGCCTGCTATGACATTTCTGACCTTCTAATTGGGCTTTACAGTCACTGTTCAATTTTCACATTTATGTACATGGAAATTTTCTGTGTATACTTCTAACACCAACACGGGTACTGCACAAATTCATATCTGCTTCCTGGATCACAAAACAACCTCATTTGCATGCAATTCACCTGCTTATGAGGTGAATTGCATGCCATGGGCACTTCTGTGTCAGCACACTTGTGCATGCCCCTCTACTCTGTTTACTGGATCGCACAGCTGCTTCATTCTGTGCTAGCTCCGTGCCAGTCTGCCTACATGGAAAATCACTCTATATAGGCTTTATTAATTCCCCCCATATCTTTGAATAGTATCTACCCCTACCCTCACTCCCTCTTAAAATAGGTAGTCACTTTTTGCATATTCCTCTGTGGTGTTAAACTGGGATAGAAATTATGACCCAAATGCACAAAATCATATATTTTAATCTGCTGTTGTCATATGTATACACAGCATTGCTCCTCATCCACCACCCCTAAAAGCCAGCCACCTTCTGTACATCCTTCTGATGTCAGACTGAGACAAAACTGGGAAAAAATTGAAAATAATTTATTTCTGTCAGGCATATATAAACAGAATGCTTCCTTACTCTCCCCAAAGGATAACCACCTGTAGAAGCATCAGATGTTCGATTATGAGGAAAACAAAAACCCCAAAAAAAAAAAATTAAAATAATGTTTCCAACTTGCTACTTCTAGAAAGTACAATGCTCCAATACAAACTACAGTGGCACACTGTGCACCTGCCTAAAGTTTGTGAGGAAAGTTAAAGAGATAATGACCACATTGTCCCTACCTAACATATTGTGAGTGATTGTATTTTACCTTTCTTCCAAACAAACAGTTACCACACATTAAAATATTGCACATTGCTTCACCTAAATCATGTTAGTCCTGAAAAGCCAGAATAATAAGCAAACAGCAACAGATAGCTATTTATCTTCCTCTACAAATAGCCCCGATAATTATACCATTTCTATTTATGCACTTCAAGTGTCCAGTTAAGTAGTCTTACTTCTCAAAAATTCACACTAGTCCAACAAAGCCAAATAGTGACTGTTTAGACTGAGCAGATGACAAGAAGGTCAGTTACCTTCATCCAGCCAATCACAGTTTCCACTCATCTCTCATAAACTAGGTTGTCTGATGGCATGTTAATATTGTTTCACCCCTACACAAACAAGTTGTCACACATTAAAATATTCCACCTTGGATTTACGGAGGTGCAGGTGGTTCAGGACTACTGGGTCTCAAATGGCATAGTATGCAAGACCAAGATCTCCTCTCAAAAGCCTATAAGACACTGAATAAAGGGATAGAGCTTCTAGGCTTTCCTCATAGCTCAGGATCTTTAGTCCTATGAGTTTTTTGGTTAAGAACTTTTGTGGTCTTTCTAATGGCTTGAGATCTTTAGTGAGCTACATCATAACGGTGGAATTGCACTTGATAATTGGTCTGATTAATACTGAATATAAGGGAGTGATTACCTCTTTAGACCTTGATAATATTCCTTTGGCAATTAGCTGAGCTAAATTAAAGAATTTCCTGACAACTGTTGTCACATGATGGTCAAGAGGGAAGGAGTTATTGACTCAAGTTCCTAGGTCCTTGACTTTATTTTCATTTTGTGGTGGTATGTTATCTATACAATATGATGAGGGCATGGATTGCCTACCAAAAGTGATAATACTACATTTTTTAGTATTTAGTTTGAGCCAATTTTTGTACACCAAAATTTAGTTAATGTTGTGGCAGTGCTCCTGCTCCTGGTAGGATTCCTTGTTACTGCGAAATTCAGCAACATCCAGTGTTGTGAAATGAATGTGCTGTTGCAGGGAAGCTACAAGTGCCATACAAATAAAATAACTGTGATTTAGTATAGTAATCCAGGGTTTCAGTGATTTCTGTGCTCATCGTCCATCAATCCCCGTAACTGTTTTGGCTTCCTTCATCTCAGGTCAATCCATTTCTGCTGATATTGCTCACCTGACACAGAATGTTTGCATCCTGTTTGAGTTGCCACCTGATGGACACCCAGACATCAGCCTTTGAATTACTCTGAACCAGGGGAACAATGCCAAAAAGGGTACCATGTACCAAAACAACATGACAGTATGCTCTACGTGCTGCCATTTTTAGTAGTATGGCACAAAGGACAGCTAAGCGGACATCTTGGTCCTAGTACAAAGCTTGCATTATCATTATCTGAGGTGGGCACCATGTCATGTCATCCCTTAGCATACCATAGCTTGTCTGTGTGCGCTATTACACACCGCTAAGCCAAACCAGCTGTACATAGCCATTGTACATCCCATGCAATGTTCCATGTATGCTGCCAATACGGAACATTTGCCACTGGTGCAAGTCTCTGTGTCCTGTGTGCCATGTGCACATGGTGCAGTTCCTGAAGAATCTGGCACCTCACCGATCATTTTGAATGCATGCATATCAGATTGCATTAGAATCTCATTAGCATGGTTTACTGCAGAGGCCTAGCATTTTAAGACTTATGTTTTTTTTTTTTTGCCTGTTCTCCTTTTGATAGGCTTTCACAGTTATACATGATGAAGCCTTTTATATTTGACTTGTATTAACATGAATTATTAAAACAACCTACCTTCTGTGGTTGTGAGATACAGTTTCATGATATGAACTGTCATTATGCTTAGTGCAACTAAACTCATCTTTCATTAGTTAGGACTGACTTATATTTCCACTGGCACTTCCCACCTTGTACATTAACAGCTTGGACTGCTAGAAGTTAAGCTGAGAGGAAATGCAAAACAGTAAGAAATGAAGATTTTGCTTCTACTACTGACAGCATAACTGAGACATCCTGCAGAAGCACTGAGCCCGGGATCAAAAAGTGAAATGAGCATGGCACTTACTACTGCTTAATGTTTTTCTTTTCAGGGACCCTCCCTAAGACAGTAGTACAAAATGAAGAAAAGAAATGCCACATCATTCTGCAGGTTACATTATATCAGCTCAGCTCAAGCAGTTTAATTAAATTGTGAGAAAAACTTTATTCATTCTAATAAAGTTGTCTTGAATGTATGGGATGAAAGCACTTAAGCTACTGTTTAATATTCTAGTCAAGGAATAAATTATTATGAATTCTCAGCGGGTTGTGTGACGTTGTTTGCTTTCCCTGCAAACACTGAACACTACTTAGACCTTTGTGGTGGTTTTTAATATGAGAAAACATCTTTATCTCAACCTGCCTTCTATACACTTTTATTGAACATCAAACTGCATCAAGACCACAAATGCAATGTCATACCAGTAAATATAACACAAATGCAAACACAATACTTGGGTACACATGTCATATAAATAATACCAGTATTGTTCAGTAACTCTCGCAGTTGTGCTACTGCAGCATGAACGTTATCCACAATGATACTCAATTTAATAAAATACGCTTTGTCTTGTACCCATTTAATATTACAGTAATGGAGAGGAATTTCTGTGGATAAAACAGAGCACATCAATTTCAAGATATTTCAGATAAATGCATATACTTTACTAGACTACTCTGTTCTGACTATAATAGCATCACCTTATCTAGTTCTACCATGTTTCTGGCTGACAAGAAATCCATAACATCAGACTTATTTATGCTTGCACGTCCTTGTGCGGAGGTTTCAACAGTCATGCAGACAGATTTCTGCATACAATGTGTTTTGAACACTCATTTTACATATGTCTCAGCTCTCTGTACTACTATAAGGCTGACACTCACGGTGATCAAATGCTGAAAGGTACCTGCATTTATACTTAATGACAACTGTATCACTTAGGGCATGAATAAAATGTAAAATTATAGGTACTATTTCCTAGTCATGAGAAGTCATTTTAACAATGTGAATTGAAATCATTCTCATTAAATAGTAATCAAATTTAAATTACTACAGTGACATCCCAGTCATCTCTATAAACTGTGAGACATAACTCTGTATTTCTGTGTCTGTATGAGATTTTGTGTATGTGCGTGTGTGTGTGTGTGTGTGTGTGTGTGTGTGTGTGTGTGTGTGTGTGTGTGTGTGTGTGTGTGTGTGTGTGCGTGCACTGGTGCTACAGGTTCCAAATGCCTTTGTTCTCCAGTGTCCACAGAGGTGAACATGAATTATAAGCAAAATGTATTATTTCGGAAGTAATTTCCTAGGTGAGAGTATAAATAACATGTACAATGTCTTATTATTGCATTACTTTAAATTTACTTTGTCAAGTTTGCAATGCTTGCATTTATCTTCATGCTTGCTTGCAGCTTTGAAATCCACCTGCATAACACAGCATAATGGAACGCTGAATGAAAGCTGAAAGAAGTCAGTGACCCAACACAGCTGACATTCCCTCACTGTAATTCAACCCTCAGATGATCTCAAATACATATTTTCTCTGCTCTCTTAACCCTTTCACCACTGAGTGAGTTAGAAACTGTTGGAGGTCTGGATTTTCATACCTTTAGGTACAAATTGGTAATTTATTTTGTAAGAAGGTTATGACACTCTGTAGAAATCCACAAATTCCTGCAAAGCATCTTGTAGTAAACCTCTCATATTTATAGCATTCAGAGCCCTATTTCTAAATCTCTTTATTTAAATGAATTTAACAAAATAAGTGCATTAAATATATTAATGTCCTAGCAAAATTAATCCACAGTTCTTAAGAGAATGGTTTAGATCTTCCAGGAAGTGATTAATCAGTTGTTTCCATATTGTATGCTGTGTCACACCTGGGCAGAGAGAGGAGTATTATAACTCCTTGTTTTCTGCAAGACCAGCAGTTAAAACTTGTAGCAGGATTTAAAGTACAAGAAGCCATTGAGTCTGGTCAGCTTCAGATATAAACAAATTAGGATGCACCACAGATAGAAACTGCAGCATCAACCATCAACACAGTTTTTATATAGTACAATCATGACAATGTACATGGAACAGTTGAAATGGCTTGTTTACGTCTCTGAATTATTTATTAGTGGCATGATACAGCCACTATCATTAAGAAATGCAAATTGATTAATCCAGTAGCACTGCACTGATAAATGTAGTGTACCTCTGCTTTGTTTTTCAGTACCTGTGTCAGTTCCAAAACAGAATTAAGTAGTGTAATTTATTTCTCACAAAAACAGTTCTGTGATGTACTAAAGCTCTTTGTTAAGTATAATTAGCACAGATGAATAATTGTTCTACAGTAATATTACAACTTCCAGTGGCTCTGTCATTAAGCTTACATTCATAGGTTCATAGGTAGGTACTAGGCTATTGGCCCTAGGGCCTATGCAAGTCTAGCCAACAAGGTTCCCTGGCTTTTGACACCCAACAAAATTAGTTTCCTGTGCCCATGTCAAGCAGAGCCACAGAAGTGATCCCCGGGGTGAATTTCCTAATTCCCATCCATTCATCAAGATTTTTCTTGAAGAGTGCTAATGAGGAACTTTGCTTGACATAAATAGGTAGCTTGTTCCAGAATATGAGAAGATTCTGAGACAGGAATCTATCCCTCCAGCATGTTCTATTTATTGTGGTGACAAGGTTTAGGACTCTAGAGCATGTACCCCAGAGGGATTCTGATTTCTTTAGGTGTAGAATGTCCAACAGCTCTGGGTTTGACATAGCTTTGTATGTTTGGCAGAGATCACCTCAGAGAAGGCGATATGCTACAGAGTAAAGCTGGAATTTTTTGAGATGGTCAGTGGAGGACATCTGTTTGAAGCCCATAATCCTCTTTGTGAGGTACTTCTTTGGCTTTTCCAGCTGTTGCAGGTGTCTTGTGAGGTACATTCCAAAAGGGGCGTTGTACCCAAATGGGTCTAATGAGTGCCAAGTAGAGGGGAACAATGACCTATTTTTTCCAGGATGAGAACCCTTTCATGATGAGGTGTGCCACGTAGAAGGATTTCCTGACTACTGTGGTGATGTGATTATCAAAGGAGAGACTACTGTCCGCCTGAGTCCCAAGGTCTCTTATCACACCATCAGCATTAAGAGGACTGCCACCTACGTGGTAGTTCATGGGAACTGAGTTTTTACCAAAGAGGATGACAATGGACTTTTTGGCATTTAGTTTGAGGCCATGGCTCTGGGACCAGGCATATGTCTCAGTGAGGCCCTTCTGTAGGATGTCCACGTTATTTGGGGGCTCGACTATGGCGCCTAATTTGCAGTCATCTGTGAACTTAGTCAGCCATAGGCCCTCTGTGTTAGCCCTTACTTCAGAGAAGTAGATAGCGAATAGGAAAGGACCCAGGACTGAACCTTGTAGAACTCCACTTGTCACTGGTTTGAAGTCATATTTGGAGTCTGCAACTTTTACAGTGTGGGTTCTGTCAGTGAACTAGCTGGCAACCCATTTTGTGACATATGGATTTATACCCAGTTCAGTGAGTTTATCTATAATTCCAAAATGGGGGATGGTGTCAAAAGCCTTGGAGAGGTCAAGATAGGCGGTGTGAACTGCCTTATACTCATCTATGGCTTTTGTGGCTGTTTCAAAGAAGTCAGTCAGGTTCAGGAGGCATGATCTGCCTTTCTCAAACCCGAACTGGGTGGGGCCCAGAGATTGGAAGTTACCTATGTCTTTGGTTATGAGTTCCATGATGATGTGTTCCATGGCCTTGCAGACCAGGCTCATCAGGCTAATATGGCAATAGTTCCCAGGGTCCATGGTGGCTCCCCCTTTGTGTTGTTGTACAACAGTTGCTGTGCACCATTCAGTGGGTACAAAGCCTGACATGAGGCTATGATTGAATATGGTGCTTAGGTAAGATAAATGTGTTGTCATACAGTGCAGTATCATGTAATTTATTAAAACAATAATCCAATAATCTGTAAAAACATTTTTTAAAAATCCCCACAACCTGCCTTCCTATTGTTGTTAGCAGCAATGGCTCCTTACTAAATCCGCTCTTATAATGGGTGATTGCAATCCTGAACTTTTTCATTTTGGAAGGGTACATGACCCATTTTTTTCTTGCTTAATTTTTTGAATGTTTAGTTTTTTGCATACCTTGATAGAAATGGATCTCATTCCCAAATCAGGGTATAATTAAACCATATGAAATCAGTTTTGCTTCAATCTTTGATATTAGCCAAGAGTGCTTTTCTCAGCATCTATAATGTACCCAGTACCGGCTCTTTCTGCAGTATATAAGGGGTTACTTGTATCAGAAGCATCTGTAAAAATGTTTGAAAAGTCCATGTTATTAGCCTGGTTGCTACTTTTACAGCTGGAACTATATGTATATCCTTATTCTACACTGTTCTAGTTTCTGCTCGCATGTATTGATATTTTAAAGTTATATCCTTTGGTTTTTAAGATGCTGGATTCACTGGGTGTAGCAGTTTCAATAATCAATGCTATTTTTGTCTTTTCCTCTTCAACTATAGTAGTCAGTCTGTTTGCTTTTACCATTTTTTTTGTAGTATGACAGATATATTGTGTCATTCACCATAGATTTCATGGTGCACTGATTCAGGGACAGGTGACAAAAGAAAAATGGCTAGCGTGATCAGAAGAACAAAACTGACAGATGATTTTGCGCTGAGTTGTTTTACTTCATATCTACAGCAGCAGAGGTGTAAACTACATAGTAACTTTTTTGTATTCAGAAACAGCCCCAGCATACTGCTTTTGCATAAAGAAGTACAGTACAGTGGTGAACTCTCTGTGGCCATGACAGATGCTAATGACTCATTCAGAGGAAGATGTATATTCTAGTCAGCCATGTGGCCTTCTATGAAACTGCCTGTGATAAGGAATTTATGCAGCAAAGCAATTTAGATGATCACTTGGTCCCATAAATTAGCAGAGTTACACCTGGCCACTGGTGGTAAAGAACACAGCCAAAAGACTGTCTTCGTCCATTTTGGTAGTGGTAGGTGCTAGTGAGTGTGTTCATGAGTGCAATCATGTATGGAGGGGGCTGTATGTGTGCATGTGTGTACATGCAGAATGTATGTGTGTGTGTGTGTGTGTGTGTGTGTGTGTGTGTGTGTGTGTGTGTGAGCTGGAGTGGCTTCCATACTTCCACACACCCTTAGACTAATAGGCAAAGTCTGCAACATTGGGTTTGGGGAAGCACTAGCCACCAAGGAATAACTCTGAAGATACAGGTTGGGCTGGACCACTAGCCACGAGGGACAAAAATAAACACATGGGTAAAGGGAACTATTAACCACCAGGGAGAACACTAGACACCAGGGAGAACTTTTCACAGCCATTTCTTAATGGCACCTATACAAGACATGGGCAGAGGGAAACACTAGGACCAGGGATAGCAGGTCATGACTCAAGGGCACTTATACAAGATGTGGGATGGGAACACTAACCACCAGAGATAACATAATAGAGTTCTCAGACTATGTGTCCAGGCAGGTGTGAGCATAGCACTGAACAGCATTCTACTTTTTCCAAGGATGCTGCTGCAATATGAACAAAACATAATTGACTTCAATAACAGGTTTAGTTTTCAGTGTCATTCTAAGGGAGGGCAAGTATTTGTCAGCCTGGCAAGATATAGTCAACAGATTATGCTGCTGGATAACCTTAATCTATCCCCTCTAGGTTTTTGATTATTGACAAAAAACATTGACCATAGTGCCTTTTTGAGGCAATGCCAACTCTCTTATCCTTACAGTATAACAAAGTAAGCAAAGGAAAATATGAAGGTGTTACTGATCAATGTTAGGAGCCTAAACAAGAAACTCTTCTCAGAGGTGAAGCTGGCTTTTGTAGCACCTGGAGCTGATTTCTGTTCTGGCATCCTGCCTCACCAATTCTTAATTTAAAGGGCAAAAAAAGTCTGCTCCTTGTGTTAGCATACTGGTATGCTAACCAGGTTGCTGGAAACACACCTCTTCCCTCCTACTTAAGCTCTTCAATTGAAGAAGAAAAAAAAAAGTCTGTGATTTGGTAGGTGGTGCTCCTGAAATGCAAGAACCAATCAGTCAACCAGGTCTTGTTTCTGCATCCCTCCACTGCTCCTTCTCAGCTTTGGGGCAATTAAAAAAAAAGAAGTCTGAGATCTGGTACTCTTTCTGTACCCTGCCCTTAACCCTTCTTCGTTAGATTTTAGTTGGAAAAAAAAAGAAAGAAGCAAATATTTTTTTTCTATTAAACTGTAGCAAATTGCTTGCAAGCAGTTACTACAGTTTATACCAAGCACTTAGTGTTAACAATGTTCAGGCTTTTGTTAAAAAAAAAAGACATATTTTTTTTCTTTTAAACTGTAGCAAACTGGTTGCTACATTTATACCCCACACAGACTAGTGCAGCACTCAGGTTTTACTTAAGAAAAGAAACTAATTATCTTTCTTTTAAACTGTAGCAAATAGTTGCTACAATTTAGACCACACAGGGGGCACTACAGTGCTCAGGTCTGACCATAAATATAATACATGCTTTTAATAGCCAGTATGCACTGAACAGTGATCAGGATCAGATGGCTGATCATGGCCCCTATCACTTTGCACTCAGGGGAATTACCCTGTTGCCTCGCCCTAGTTATGCTATTGTACACTTACAAACCTTTCTCATCCTGGAGGACATAAACATAGACTGAGAAATGGCAGAGAGCACTTCATCTGTGCAGGGCTACATCACCTTTCACACACTTAAGACCAGAAAATGTGCAAGAAGGGGAAAAGGTGGAGCTGTCTCAGTCTTCATCCAGAAGAAACTCATATCAAGGCTGGTAAAGCAGCATGATGCACTAGAGTTCTTCATGTCCAAATAACCATCAAAAACATCCCATACCATATATTAAGGAGCAAAAGAACTCCCTCTATGACTTAAGGAAGCCACAACACCTATCTAGAGGACACAAACACAAACTGGATCTGTACTACCAAAAGAAGAAGCTCCACAGTGTATCCAACTGCCCAAATAAATCTTGCAAGCACGATGAGTTAATTAACTGTTAATTACAAAAAACAAAAAATCACATAAAGTGCATTTCGTCAGGCCACATAGCCCAACTTCTTCAGATAATTATACAACACAGGCCGTACACTATATAAGAAGTGAAAAGGAAGTGAAAAGTCAGCTGGTTCCTGAATCAGCTGCTCTTAAAGTGGCAACCACCTTCATTCATTACCTAAAATATATAGCTTAAACAGTTCTCATCTAACACATTGTTTTAAAGCAATATTTTAAAATAATAGATAGTGTAAAAAATCTAAAACCAATAATTATCTATTATGAAATATTAATGCAATTAAAATTAAAATTAACAGTGTATGTATGCATTTATATTTTTGTTTTGTGTTCGACTATAATAAACCTTAAAAGCATGTAAATAAAAACATGTAAGTGAAAAACAGCAAAACCTGACTTAAGAAGCTGAAAGTCAAATACACTCTAAGACAATAGTATGCATGGACCATTTTAAACACAGCATAATAGTCAACTCCTAACCAAATTTTTAAGTTGTAGAATGCACTTAATTGAATATTAATTGAATACATTTCGTTAATGCCCGGAGGGTAACATGCAAAGGTATGTAATTGTCAACTCAATTCTAATTTCTCTAAGAGCAAGGAAAGAGGCCCTCCTCTAGGGGCATAGACAATACAATCTATAGCCCTAAAAGTAAAACCATGGGTGGGTGCTTTCATAATGTGCCTGGCCAATGCGTTCTCTGATTTGTTACACCTAATAGCGTATGTGTGTTCATAGACCCTGTCCCTAAGCCTTCTGTCAGTTTTACCGATATAGAAGGCAGGACAGGTATGTAAATAAAAATATGTAAGTGAAAAACAGCAAAACCTGACTTAAGAAGCTGAAAGTCAAATACACTCTAAGACAATAGTATGCATAGACCATTTTAAACACAGCATAATAGTCAACTCCTAACCAAATTTTTAAGTTGTAGAATGCACTTAATTGAATACATTTCATTGATGGCCGGAGGGTAACACGCAAAGGTACGTAATTGCCAACTCAATTCTAATTTCTCTTAGAGCAAGGAAAGAGGCCCTCCTCTAGGGTCATAGACAATACAATCTATAGCCCTAAAAGTAAAACCATGGGTGGGTGCTGGGTGGGTGCTTTCATAATTTGCCTGGCCAATGCGTTCTCTGATTTGTTAGACCTAATAGCGTATGTGTGTTCATAGACCCTAAGCCTTCTGTCAGTTTTGCCGATATAGAAGGTAGGACAGGTATGACACTTAGCCAGGTATACCACTCCCTTGGAGTTACAATCAAATTTGTACTTAGTATTGTATTCAAAACCTCTTATACTAAATTTTATTCCCTGCTCCATATATTTACCATAGGGGCATGACAGACACTTGTTCATACCTGCATGGTTAAATGTAGGAAAGTTTGAGTACCGAGTTTCCACTAGATTCTTTAAGCTTTTTTCCTTTTCTATAAACTATTCTAGGGAAGTCAATAGGACCTCTTGGTAGATGTGTATCCATGTTTATCAAGTCCCACTTTTTCCTTAAAATATTTATAAAATCATAACTGTCTATACAATAAGTAATAATAAGTCTGTTTTCATTTTCATTTAGTGTCCCATCCTGTAATGTACAACTGTTTGTTTCTACACCCTGGTTACTTGATAATATGGCTTTGTAAAAGCACACTTCTCTTTTATTTTTCACTTCCTGACAAATTTCTTGTAGGAGTGAAATAGGATAACCTCTCTTTTTAAACATGTCCATAAGTGTTGAGCATTCTTCAATGAACTGGTTGTCATCCGTAACCATTCGAGCTGCCATTACAAATTGGCCCTTAACAACCGAACGTTTTTGATGGGCTGGATGGCAGCTACTATAGTGAAGAAATGCATTTGAATATGTTTCCTTTCTATAAATCCTGGCTTTAAAACATTGGTTTTGTCTATCCTTACTTAAATCAACATCCAAATAAGCAATTCTATCCTGTGAAAAATTATATGTGAATTTTAAAAATGTGCTAGTGTTGTTTAAGTAAGTTAAAAAGTTAGAAGCCTCCTGTTGGTTACCCTGGAACAGGATAAATACATCATCCAGGAAACGTATATAATATTTAATCTTACTTGTGTATGTAGTTACACCAAAGACATGTTCATGTTCCTGGTAGGCCATTACTAAATTTGCAAATGTACTACCACATGGAGAGCCCATCACCACTCCTATTTTTTGTAAGTAGTATCTGTTGTTAAAAGTGATGTAATTGTTGGAAAGAACTGTGTCCAATAATTCAGCCATCAATTTTATTTCATTCTGGGGGGTTCTCATATCATGTAGTAATAAACTTACCCATTCAATACCCTCTGTGTGGGGAATTGATGAATACAAGTCTTTCACATCTATTGTAAGAAAGTTTAAATCATCTTGATATTGTAGGTGGTTTATATTGTCCAAAAATGTCCAAGAATCTTTACAAATGTACTTTTGTTGAGCCACATATTTCTTTAAAGTGTGGTCAATAAATTTAGAGCAAACATAAGTAATACTTGCTCTAGCATTGACCAATGGTCTCATGGGTGGATTGTCTATGCTTTTATGTATTTTTGGTACTCCAAAATTAGTAGGTATCCTTGGGGCCGACATATGTAAATAATACAGTCATATCTATCCTTGCTTCAATGAATAATTCTTCAAGAAATACTTTAACTCTTCTATAAGCTATTTTTAATTTGTTCTTTGATACCTCCTCATAAGTGTCACTTTCTAAAATGGTCTGATTTTTATTGTTATAATCATCCAAATTGAAAATATGCCCCCTCCTTTGTCTGGTTTCATAGTCCTGACGTGTGCTTGTTGCAGATACATAAGTGCTTGTTTTTCTTCCTTGGTGATGTTATAGTTAAAATTAGTGGTGTATTCATTATTCATCTTATTTATTTTGTGAAAAATATCTAACTTACATATTTTTTCAAACAAAGCCACGTCTGGATGGGGATGGGGGTAAAATGTACTAGTAATATAAAATGGTGTGATAGAGGATGGTGCCTCCCCTAGTAATAAGTTTAAATTCAACTTCCTAATGAATAATTTAAGATCAATAATAAACTCTACTAAGTTGGCTCTACATGAAGAAACAAAAGTGAAACCTTTTGCTAGTAAATTAGCTAAAGGAGTGTCAACATGAAAGTCAGAATAATTAAAAATCTTAAAGTCCCCAGTGGAATTGTATACAATATTAACAACTAGTTCCTCTAAAAGTGCATTCTCTTTGTCTGGTTCCTCCTGCTGTGTCGGTTCTGCAATGGAAAGATCCGTAGTGCCCACATTAGTATGTTCACTAGTTACTGGTGTGAATGATAGTATGTTTTCTTCGTGCCTTGCCTCAGGTTGTACCCCGAGGCAGAAACTTGAAAATCCTGATTACCAAAGCCATTTTGGCTTCTTGGACCATAGTGGGCATTGTGGAAGTTATTACCCTGGTTAGCTGCATTAAGTCTATTGATTTGAAGGTGGTTGCCACTTTAAGAGCAGCTGATTCCTGCTGATTCAGGAACCAGCTGACTTTTCATTTCCTTTTCACTTCCTATATAGTGTACAGCCTATGTTGTATAATTATCTGAAGAAGTTGGGCTATGTGGCCTGACGAAATGCGCTTTATGTGATTTTTTGTTTTTTGTAATTAACAGTTAATTAACTCATCGTGCTTGCAGAATTTATTTGGGCAGTTGGATACACTGTGGTGCTTCTTCTTTTGGTAGTACGTATCCAGTTTGTGTTTGTGTCTTAGCTTCGTTTGTTTTTCATGGAAGAGCTTATAAATGTACTTGCTTCCTTCACTTCTGACCCAGATGGAGGTATGAATGAAACGGAAGGAGCACTATCTACTTTATCGGCTCTAGTGCTTAAATTATCTAAACAGCTTGACGTATTGGCGGCTAGAGTTGACAGTTTGGCTGGGAAACCTTTGGCACCACCCATTATAACAAAATCACCTTCATTACCATCTACTAAACAACAGAAACTAGTAAGTCCTTTGTCTAACAACTGTATGGATACACCAGACAAGGATCCTCTTCTCAACATGTCTATTCACCCCACATTGCAAGAAGAGTTGGAATGTGGATGTAACAACAGAGGCAAAGGCCATGTTTTACAAAGAGAGTGCACTTCCAATGGATCAGCAGCAAACCTGAACTTTAATTTTGACCTTTCTTCTTGGTCAGAACAGTTACCAACTTTTCAGCTTCCTACTTCAGCTCGAACACAAGGTGAGCTAATTACTGAAAATGTACAAACTGAAACATTGAATGGCAAACTTAAACTATTAGACTTAAAGTTACTTAAATACAAAAAACTACATTTGGAACTAGCTTATTTTAAACAATGTATTAGCGAAGGCATAGTTCCAAAAGGTCTTCAAATTTGGCAATATCCCACTGGGCTGGTAGGAGGTTTGGAATTCCACCAGGACTTAATAAAAATGTTTAATAATCATGGTATTGAACTGTTACAACTTATAAGTAAACACTACCAAAAAACTGCAGATGACTTATTACAGGAAGCTATTAGGTTGGATGGTGAAATAAAGAGAGGCAGTGACTTTTTTCATTATAAGTATGAATATGAAAGACCGTTTACTACTATTGACCATTACCTTGAGAAATTAAAAAACAACAAAGTCAAAAAACGTAACCGTGACAGGGAAGCCTATGGTAAGGGCTTGACATATCCAGCACCTCCCTTGTCCCAGATGAACTTTGGTAACATCAGGGACCAAAGTCAGGGTACAACAGCAGGGGGAGTTGGCGGAGCCATGGACATGCATGAATTGGACCAATTTGAAGAGGGCTGGACACAAACACCCAAAAAGAAAGGTAATAATAACAACAACAACAGCAATAAAAAGTACAAGACTAATTCAAATGGGGATCAAATCAATAGACTTAATGCAGCTAACCAGGGTAATAACTTCCACAATGCCCACTATGGTCAAGAAGCCAAAATGGCTTTGGTAATCAAGATTTTCAAATTTCTGCCTTGGGGTACAACCTGAGGCAAGGCACCAAGAAAATGTACTATCATTCACACCAGTAACTAGTGAACATACTAATGTGGACACTACGGATCTTTCCATTGCAGAACCGACACAGCAGGAGAAACCAGACGAAGAGAATGCACCTTTAGAAGAACCAGTTGTTACTATTGTATACAATTCCACTGGGGACTTTAAGATTTTTAATTACTCTGACTTTCATGTTGATACTACTTTAGCTAATTTACTAGCAAAAGGTTTCACTTTTGATCCTTCATGTAGAACCAACGTAGCAGAGTTTATCATTGATCTTAAATTATTCATTAGGAAGTTGAATTTAAACTTATTACTAGGAGAGGCACCATCCTCTATCACACCATTTTATATTACTAGTACATTTTGCCCCCATCCCCATCCAGACATGGCTTTGTTTGAAAAAAATATGTATGTTAGATATTTTTCACAAAATAAATAACATAAATAATGAATACACCACTAATTTTAACTATAACATCACCAAGGAAGAAAAACAAGCACTTATGTATCTGCAACAAGCACACGTCAGGACTATGAAACCAGACAAAGGAGGGGGTATAGTTATTTTCAATTTGGATGATTATAACAATAAAATTCAGACCATTTTAGAGGTATCAAAGAACAAATTAAACATAGCTTATAGAAGAGTTAAAGTATTTCTTGAAGAATTATTCATTGAAGCAAGGATAGATATGACTGTAGCAAATTATTTACATATGTCAGCCCCAAGTATACATATTATTTTTGGAGTACCAAAAATACATAAAAGCATAGACAATCCACCCATGAGACCATTGGTCAATGCTAGAGCAAGTATTACTTATGCTTGCTCTAAATTTATTGATCACACTTTAAAGAAATATGTGGCTCAACAAAAGTACATTTGTAAAGATTCTTGGACATTTTTGGACAATATAAACCACCTACAATATCAAGATGATTTAAACTTTCTTACAATAGATGTGAAAGACTTGTATTCATCAATTCCCCACACAGAGGGAATTGAATGGGTGAGTTTATTACTACATGATATGGGAACCCCCCCAGAATGAAATAGAATTGATGGCTGAATTATTGTACACAGTTCTTTCCAACAATTACATCACTTTTAACAACAGATACTACTTACAAAAATAGGAGTGGTGATGGGGTCTCCATGTGGCAGTACATTTGCAAATTTAGTAATGGCCTACTGGGAACATGAACATGTCTTTGGTGTAACTACATACACAAGTAAGATTAAATATTATATACGTCTCCTGGATGATATATTTATCCTGTTCCAGGGTAACCAACAGGAGGCTTCTAACTTTTTAACTTACTTAAACAACACTAGCACATTTTTAAAATTTACATATAATTTTTCACAGGATAGAATTGCTTATTTGGATGTTGATTTAAGTAAGGATAGACAAAACCAATGTTTTAAAGCCAGGATTTATAGAAAGGAAACATATTCAAATGCATTTCTTCACTATAGTAGCTGCCATCAAAAATGTTCGGTTGTTAAGGGCCAATTTGTAAGGGCAGCTCGAATGGTTATGGATGACAACCAGTTCATTGAAGAATGCTCAACAGTTATGGACATGTTTAAAAAGAGAGTTTATCCTATTTCACTCCTACAAGAAATTTGTCAGGAAGTGAAAACTAAAAGAGAAGTGGGCTTGTACAAAACAATATTACCAAGTAACCAGAGTTTAGAAACAAACATTTGTACATTACAGGATGGGACACTAAATGAAAATGAAAACAGACTTATTATTACGTATTGTATAGACAGTTATGATTTTATAAATATTTTAAGGAAAAACTGGGATTTGATAAACATGGATACACATTTACCAAGAGGCCCTATTGACTTCCCTAGAATAGTTTATAGAAAAGGAAAAAACTTAAAGAATCTAGTGGAAACTCGGTACTCAAACTTTGTTACATTTAACCATGCAGGTATGAACAAGTGTCTGTCATACCCCCTTATGTATATATATAGAATAGAATACAATTTGTATAAAGAGGTTTGATAATAATATACTAAGTACAAATTTGATTGTAACTCCAAGGGATGGGTATAAGTGTCCTACCTGTCCTACCCCTACCTCTATAAAAACTGACAGAAGGCTTAGGGATGAAAAGCACACACATGGTTTTTACTTTTAGGGCTATATATATATATATTTGATATGACTAGGAGGGAGGCCCTCTTTTCCTTGCTCTTAGAATTAGAATTGAGTTGACAATTATGTACTACCCATGTTACCCTCCCTCATTTATTAAAATGTATATTCACTATTGCATTCTACAACTTAAAAATTTGGTTAGGAGTTGACTATTATGCTGTGTTTAAAATGGTCTATGCATACTATTGTCTTAGAGTATATTTGACTTTCAGCTTCTTAAGTCAGGTTTTGCTGTTTTTCACTTACATGTTTTTATTTACATGCTTTTAAGGTTTATTATACTCGAACACAAAACAAAAATATAAATACATACATACACTGTTAATTTTAATTTTAATTGCATTAATATTTCATAATAGATAATTATTGGTTTTAGATTTTTTTACACTAATTTTTTTACACTATTTATCTATTATTTTAAAATATTGCTTTAAAGCAATGTGTTAGATGAGAACTGTTTAAGCTATATATTTTAGGTAATGAATGAAGGTGGTTGCCACTTTAAGAGCAGCTGATTCCTGCTGAATCAGGAACCAGCTGACTTTTCACTTCCTTTTCACTTCCTATATAGTGTACGGCCTATGTTGTATAATTATCTGAAGGAGTTGGGCTATGTGGCCTGATGAAAAGCGCTTTATGTGATTTTTTGTTTTGTTAATTAACAGTACATTAACTCATCGTGCTTGCAGGATTTATTTGGGCAGTTGGATACACTGTGGTGCTTTTTCTTTTGGTAGTATGGACCTATCTAGAGGAACCAGAATCATTCAGTTTTAAATCCAGCACCATTTTCTTAGGTGATCTAAACTATCCAACTATAGACTGGGAACCCTACACCACCGTTACTGGTGTGCAAGCACAGAGATTCCTGGACTTTGTCAATCCAAATGCCCTGGAATGATTTGTCAGAGTACCTAGTAGGGGGAACAACATCTTGGATCTTATCCTTACTAATATGGAGGCAACTTGCAGCATCCCTTGGATATCTTCCTCACATGTTAGGTCTGACCATGAAGTTATTTCCCTAGCAGTAAAACTGGAGCCAGTTACCACTTCCATCTAATGTACCTTTAGAAATTTCTCTAAGATAAACTCCCTTCTACTAAATGATACATTGGAAAGTTTCATATCCCCATGAGACCCAGTTAACTCCACTGAATATGCAGAAATATTCACCATGTCATTATACCAGTACGTAATTAGCTGCATAGATGTAACAGTACTCTGTAAGAACAAGCAACAGGCAAATCACAGAAACAACCCCCCCCCATGGCGGAACCATAATATCGACAAGCTTTACAATAAAAGAAATATAATTTTAACTGAAAAAAATGAAGTTTAATTCTCAGAATGATAGCCTCCTCATCAGTGGAATAAACAAATACCCAAAGAGCTTAATAAAACTTACCAAAGCTATGTTTGAGGCTAAAATAAATACCCAGGCTGAAGGCAATTGCAAGGATTTTTTTATTTATATTCGTGACTGCAGCAGCACAACACAACAATGTGTTCAGCTGATTTTGAATTATATTACGTGTACTGAGACTGAAGATGTAGTGAACCTATTGGTTGATAAATTCAGCTCAAACTTTACCCCTTTTCTCTCCATCACCTCTAGCTGTCACAGAAAACCAAGCCCTAAAAGAATTATCAAAAGCTAAATATACTGCATAAATGGGACCTGACAATGTATCTTGATGCATTTTAAATAGCATGAAGTACAATTTAGCCACCCCGTAACAATGTTGTTCGACCTCAGTCTTTGTACAAGTTTTGTAACAAGTGAATAGAAACAGCTACAGTCATTCCTCTGCATAAGGGAAGACTGTCATTCATTCGTCTCTATTACAAATAATAAGAAGACATGAGGTTTCATTCAGATGCTTTAATATATACAGACACATCAGAATGGATAGCATCTTTAAATAAGAATGAACTAACAAAAAGAGCTTACATACATACATGTTCACATCTCAATAGCTAACTACAAAATGGCAGTCAGGTTTACACGTGCTCAGTACTTATACTTTAGTGCAAGCCATTGTATAGCTTTGTAAAGGTATATACACATGCATGTTGATCTACATCCCCCTCTTAAAGATTGTCCCTTTATGCATATGCAAAACAATAGCAGAGATAGGCATGCATTGCTATGTACATCAGAAACAAAATACAATGTTCATGTCCAAGTTGTTTCAAATCTATTGCAAGGTTTAGAGATTCAACCATATCTTGTAACATAACAGTTGGGATTAAAATCAGCAACAGGGATAGTCGGCAGTGCACAACTCATATCAGGAATGCCTTGATTTGTCATAGGAAAAGGAATGTCCTCTGGAATTTGAACACCAGATAACTCACCTGAGTTAAAGAATCTCTCTCACAGGCTATTTTTTGTGGTATAGACTCAGATACCGTAATAAATGTTTGAGATTCTGCCTAAAGATTCCCTCTTTTGTTTTCACAATGCACAATCTCAGCTCTGGACAAATATTCTTCACAATACCAATCTGACCATAACCTTTGGGCATTTACATCCTTACCACCTCTCCTTTTCGCAATGGACTGTGCGGTCTGCTGGTCTTATCATAGTAGGACTTCTGGGTTAGGCGTTTCCTCAACAGATTGTGTTTCACTGATCTGCTGTTCTGACACATGAAACCAACAATTGGCTGCTGAGTGGTAATGCGGTCCTGATTTGTCTCGACAGAAGTCTCTGAGCAGGTGAACCAAGGTGTTTATTACATGGAATATTTCTGAGATTCAATAGATTCAAGAAAATATCACTGTTGTCTTGCTTTGACTTCTCAAGTAACGATTTTGGACTTTGCATTCTGCCAAGCCATTTAACTGTGGGTACTCTAGACTAATTGTGATATGAGTAAAGTGCCATTCCTCAGCAAATCTTTGGAACAGTTGGCTTGTAAACTGCATGCCATTGTCAGAAATAACTTTGTGTGGACTCCCATGTGCAGCAAAATGATGCTTCAACTTAGTAATGACTGTACTGGATGCTATATCGGGAAGTAAGTCAATCTCAAACCAATTGAAGTAAGAGTCTACTAACACCAACTAATGTTGACCATTCTACTCAAAGATATCAGTGGCTACTGTCGACCAAGGTAGTTCTAGAATCTGGTTAAGATGAAGTGGTTCTTTCTGTTGATGTGGGTTTGTACTATTACATACTGAACAAGATAATAATGCTCTTGCAATATCTTGTAACATAGAAGGCCAAAATACTAGTCCTTTCACCCTTCTTTTGGTAGATTTGGTTCCTGAGTGACCACAATGTAAATAAGTAATGTACTCTGGTCACAAGGACTTTGTAACAATCATTTTTGGCTCTTTCACAATGATACCTTTGTCAGCTGAAATCCCTTTCTCTGTATGGAAAATAAGGTTGTACTTCTTGAGGTAAGCTAGATTGCTTTGACGGCCATCCTTGATTGATAAAGTGGTTGAGCCTTTGTAAAACTCGATCCGTGGCTGTGTGATCTCTCAGCTTATCAAGACACGTGGAAGAAAAATCTCTCACTTCCATGACTTCAAAATCATCAGTCAGTTGAGAACCTTGATTTTCATTCCATTCAGTGGTATGTCTGGGTGATCTGGATAATGTATCAGAAAGATAAAGAAGTTTGCCTTTCTTGTAGACAAAACTGAGATTGTATTACAAAAACTGATGTCCAAAATGCTGAAGATGAGTAAAAACAGTTTTAATAACAGCAATATATGTACACAAAACAAATTGGTGAGCACTTTCATGGCTTACCCGCTTCTTCAGACCATGAAAAATAAAAGACACTTAAAACTTTATATACAGATAACCAGCCATACAATTAAGGGATGTCAGATCACATGGTGCAATTAATGATGCAATCCTCTCCTCTTCAGAGCAGGTTTTAAAGACACAGCATTATTCAGACCTGGGTATACAGTAGCCCTCAGGTCAAAAATCCATCTTAACTCAATACATTTTGTTTCATTAACTATATCACCTCCTCTTATATTAGTACCAACTTTATGCAGAACCAGAACACTTAGGTATCATCAGTTTCCATCACATGTTTAGCTAGCACATTACTTTCTTTCCTATTGTGTATATCATTATTATGCTCAAGTACTCTTTCTTTCAGCGTTTGATTGGTTTTCCTAATATAGCACCCTTCACATCTTCACATACAGTGCACTGTGTCCAGTACACTATGTTCTTATCTGTGGAGTCAGCATAAAAGCTAAACTCAATCTTTCTCATAGTTCTAGGGTGTGTAACAGATGTAACTGTCCACACATACCTACAGGCACTACATGATCTACATGCATACATGCCTCTCCTTTCAGAATGTACCCTGTCTATATAGTTCTGCCTATAACATAGACGTTGCTTCAGGGTTTTATTGTTTTTAAAGGAGAATCATGGATGGGGTCCAACCACATTACCTACACTTGAGTCCATCATGAATATTGACCAGTTCTTTTTCACCACATCACAAATGATGTTAATGTTACTTGAATACATTAGAGTTACCCTACTTGCATTACCTTCACATAAATGTTTCTCCTTAGCTCGTTGGTCCAGGGGATCAGAGAAATAGGGTCTAATCTCATTCCCAGTGGCAGATCTAACCTCATTAATAGCCCTTTCAATGACTCCTATTTTGTAATGATGCTCTAACAACTCTATACGTAAAGTATCCAGAGCTTCTTCTAGCTTAGTTTCATTTGTGTGCAGTCTCATTACTCTGAGCACTTGGTTTTTAACCACATTCCTTGGAATGTGCCTAGGGTGCATGCTAGTGTTGTGTAGGATATTGTTCTTCCTACAGGGTTTCCTATACATACTAGTGCAGATGCTACCTAGCTCATCCTTCTTAATAACAGTGTCAAGAATGTCTATATCCTCAGCAGAGTAATGCATAGTAAATGAAAAAAGGTAGTGGTATTTTGTAGATAATCTACAAACTCCAGCAGTAGATTGGTTGGTCCTTGCCAAACAAAAAAGTCATCATCCAGAAATTGTTTGTAAAATTTCACATGGGAACTAAATCTAACATCTGTAAAAACTGACTGCTTTTCCCAATAAGCCAAGACAATATTGACATAAGAGTTGGCACATGCCATGCCCATTGCAACCCCCAGTTTTTGCAGATAATATTTCGATTCAATGATGAAAACATTATTCTCTAGTATTAGATCCAGTAGGGCACACAATAGCTCCACTGCAGAGTTAGAAAAAACCCTGTCAGATATCAAAAAAAAACTTACAATATCTATTCCTACATCATTTGGAATGACCGTAAAAAGTGAATTAACATCAAATGTTAACAAACAAAATGTCATTCAAATCATCCAAAATTATTGATCATTGGTATAGGTCTTGTAGGAATTGCTTGGTATCCTTCAACACAGTTGTAATGGTGTCAAGAACCAATCTAAGTTGCATTTCCACATATATAGAGATGGGCTTAGTCAGCCACCCTCTCCCAGAAACTATAGGTCGAGAGAGGGAGGGTTGACAGCGTCTTTATGCTTATTCGGTAATCCATAAATAACAGGTATTCTGGGATGGTCAACTGTGAAGTAGGTATATAAACTGTAATCAATCTGATTCGTCATCAGCAAATCATATAAATAAAAATTAACTCTGTTAATGATTCCAGTAACTTGAAATCTTCGCAACTTCATATAAACCTCTTCCTCATTTAACATGCTGGACATCTTTTCAATGTAACTACTTTTGTCTAGAACCACTATCCCTACACTCTTGTCAGCTGGTCTAATCATTAAATATTGTGCCTTAGTTAAATCATGCAAAGCTTCCATTTCTTTAGAGGTCAAATTATAAAAAGTTGCACAATTACACTTATCATGATTACCACTACAATTGTGACAGTTGGCAATGAAACCAGGTTGGGGCCCAGGCTTTGAATTTGCTGACTCACTGTTATGCTTCACTGAGGCTGTGTGAAGTCTGGAATGTTCTAGAAAGTTCTGGGTTTTACCAGTAGGTATGGCAGGGGCTGCCATGTACTTGGGCCTGTTTCTTTTACTAACATGTTGCATACCATCAACATGAGCTTTATCATTGTGCCTTCTAATGCTGCTCTCATTTAAAATCATATTTGTGTGCTGTTCTGCAAGCTCATATATCTGACAAATCTCAATGACCTTATTCAAAGTTAACTCACTGTCACGAAGGAAAATCTTTCTCACAGCATCATCTTTTATTCCACACATCTGTCCTTTATCAACTCATCCCTTAAGTCACCGAATCTGCATGCTTTAGCTTTGTTTCTCACATCAGTTATATATGCTGCAAACGTTTCATCAGTTTTTGATGCCTTGTGTAAAATAAGTGCCTTTCCACTGTAACATTTGTCTGGGGATTATGCAGGGCTCTAGCACCCCAAGAAGAGGAAGAAATAGGAGGAGATGAACAAGAATGGCAGCGCCTAAAAACAGCATGTGTTAGGACTACAGAAAAGATATGTGGCGGAGACAGGTATGGAAATAAGGTACATAAAGAAAGCTTGTGGTGGAATGCAGATGTCCAGGAAGTCATCAAAAGAAAGAAGGAGTGTAGGAAGAAGTGGGAGATAGAAAAGACTGACCAGGCTATGGAGGACTACTGGTTGGCTAACAAAGAAGCTAGTTGCAATAGCAAAGAATAGAGCATTGGAGGCACTTTACCAATTTCTTGAAAGTGACTCAGTAAGTGACACAAAGAAACTATATCGGGTTGCAAGGCAAAGACAAAAGATAAAGAAGACAGTCAGACATCCTTCTTAAGGAATGCCAGCAACAACCTGTTCACCAGTCCACAGGACATCAAAGGCAGATGGAAGGAGTATTTCCAGCAGCTTCTGGATGAAGAAAACCCCACAGAAGCTGCACTGCCCCAGAAACAGCCTACAATGAGAGAAGAATAGGAGCCCACCCTAGAAGAAGTAAGAACAGCACTAAGGAAAATTAAGTCCAGGAAAGCAGCAGGCTCAGATGAGGTCACAGCAGATATAATAAAGATGCTGGGTGAGATAGGCGAGAAATGGCTCTTGAGGGTACTAATAGCAGTGTGGAGAGAAAGGCATATCCCAGATGACTGGAGAATAAGCATACTTGTGCCAGTGTAGAAGAACAAGGGGGGCATCCACAACTGTGGACAGTACAGAGGCATCAAACTCCTATCACATTGCATGAAAGTTCTGGAGAGGGTGACTGATAAATGGATATGCAGAGTAGTAGAATGTAAGATGGGAGATGAGCAGTTTCAATTCAGATCAGGATGTAGCACAATTGACCCGATGTTTGCAGTCAGACAGATACTTGAGAAAAAGCTAGAGATGAGGAGAGAGTCCAAGTGGGCATTTCTAGACTTGGAGAGAGCATATGACAAGGTCCCAAGAAAGCTGATCTGAGCAGCACTGTGGTGATTTGAAGTCCCAGAAACACTGGTAGAGTTAGTGCAGGCTTTGTAAAAGAACTCAATGACTCAAGAACTAACAGTGTTCGGCCTCTCAGAGGGGTTCCCAGTGGGAGTGGTTGTAAACCAGTGTTCAGATCTGAGCCCACTGCTGTTCATACTGGTGATGGACTACATTAGCAAATAAGTTGGAGGGGACAGACCAACAAAGTTGCTGTATGCAGATGATGTGGCATTACAGGCAGACTGCAGACTCTGAGCTAGAACTTCAGCAAAGGATAGGAGAATGGAATGCAAAATTGAAGGCACATGGGATGAAACTAAGCATATATAAGATGGTGGTAATGGCAGCAAATTGTGGAAATCAGAAGAAGCTGAGAATAGAGATAGAAGGGAAGATAGTGGAGCAGGTAAACAGCTTCAAGTATCTGAGAGGGGTGGCTGAGGAGAAGGGAAGTCTGGATGAAGAGGTCAAAACTAGAATCAGAGGGGCTGCAGCCAACTGGTATATGGTGTCAGGTGTAGTCTATGACAGAAGAATGCCAAAGTAAGCTGAAAAGTAAGTTGTACAAGACAGTGCTGTGACCAGTACTGCAGTATGGTACAGAAACTGGGGCAGTAAAGGCAGAACAGTTGAAGAAAATAGAGGTGATGTAAATTAAATGTCTGAGAAGGGTGGTAGGATGCACACTGTAGGACAGATAAGGAAATGAGGACATAACAGCAGAAGCTAAAGTAGCTCCAATTGCAGAAAAGATCAAAGAGAACAGATTACAGTGGTTTGGACACATGCAGAAAAGTAGAAGACAATCTGGTGAGGAAGATGTGTGACAAACAGGAAGAAGGTAAGAGGAAGCAAGGATGTCCAGCAAAGAGGTGGAATGATTGTGTGAAAGACGATCTGTGACAGTCAGGCATGAGTGTTGAAGAAGGCAGGAGTGTGGCACTGAATCGAGAGAGTTGGCAACAATTAACACGATACCCCGACTCCACATAGGAAGAATGGGAAAAAGGGAGCTGATTATGATGATTTGTCTGGGGGTTACACATTTCTCTAAATTTGTATTTTAAGCACTTTGGGTCCTCCCTTGACTCAGCTGGTACAACAATATGATGGTTTTCCCCCTCTCCACCATAGGCAGCAGGTGCATACACAAATGAATGCTCCCTTTCTGTAGCTTCTGGCCTTGCTAAATTAAGTAGAATAAATGCCTTTGTACGGTCATCGTTAACAGAAAATGCAGCCCGTATGAAAATGTTGTACTCTTGCTCATTCTCCAGTTCTCAGCAATATTACTGTCAAACACAAGTGCACTGGGTTTTTGAAATCCATCTGCCATCCCCACAAAGTATACATAAAACACACTGAAAATATGGCCGTTGTAATTATGTGCGAACAAACTGTTCTGTGAGCTTGTAGCAACATTCAAATGCACAATAAACTCTTCAAAATACTGTACTTTGTGAAATATGCTCTGTAATGGCAGTACTCTGCAAAATATGCCCTGTAATGGCTGTACTTTGTGAAATAGCATTACTGTAACAGTGCACAATCATGCAAGCACTTTATATACTTCTAATAATTTTTATTTATTTATTTATTTGACATTTGTTAACCGAGTTGGTCTGACTGGGCAAAGCCCTTTTTCAGCAGAGACCCGAGGAGAAAAGCTCCAGTATTACAATGCATAGACATTCATTAGCACAGACGTTTGTTACAAGTCAAGTAAAAAAAAAATGAAATAAAAATATGAATTAAACAATGAATAACTGTACATAATAAGTTTAGTTTTTTTTTTTACATGAGAAACACAGTCTGTAGAAAATGAGAAAAGTACTAGTAAGTCTGGGATTTATCATCAGGGACTAATCCAGATAGATGTTTGATAATAACAAAGTATGATCAGCTATAAGTAGATTTAGACAGTGATATTGTAGCAAGGGAAAGAGTTATATAGAAAATAGCACTAGTAAAGAATATATGAGGTGAAAAAGTATCAAGATATATAAGGTTCATGCTAGCAAAATGTAGAAGAGAAGCAGAAGAAGAGTATGTGGAGTAGCAGTTAGAAAGAACAGACAGCAGGTGGGGGGTATCTTTGCTTAATACGAAAATACATATACTTTTGCAAAAATGTGTTCATTCCCCTTATTTTATTTATTTTATGCATTTCTGACTTTATTTCCAACATTTTCTATACCAATTCAAATATTTTTATCAATATCACACATATCGGTTTATGCGAAAATCATTTAGAATGCTCTGTATGCCTTGTTTCATATTATGCAAAAGAAATTGTGCTGAGCAAGTTTTAAAATCTGAAATTAATTTCTCACCTGTTTTGTGAAGTATGCACATTTTTAGGATCATCCACTTGTCTATTTTCCACCAGCATTTGGATAAGTGCCTTAAATAGTTTTTGCCAATCCGTTTCTTGTTTCATGCCCTTTTGATATGCTGGTTTTGACTTCATCTCCTTTTAGTTATGCCGGTTCTGACTTCATGTCCTTTAGACATGCCACGTCTGACATCATGTCACTTGTTCGTCTCTATTACAAATAATAAGAAGGCTTGGGGTTTTGTTCAGATGCTTTAATATGTACAAACATATCAGGATGGATAGCAGCATCTTTAAATATGAGCGAACTAACTAACAAACAGAGCTTACATACATACATGTTCACATCTCAACAGCTAACAACAACATGGCCGTCAGGCTTGCACATGCTCAGTACTTATAATCTAGTGCAAGCCCTTGTATAGCTTCTTAAAGGTATATACACATACATATTGATCTACAAGGACAATCCACAGACAAAAGGAGTTACAAAATTATAAGTATGACCAGCTCCATATGCAAAGCCATGGGAAGCCTTATCATTGCAACTAATCAATAGGAACATAGTGCACCTCCAAACACTGGACCCATTTCAGTTTGGATTCAGGGCAGGTCATGTTTACTTAACCTGATGGACTTTTTAGAAAATTTATCAAAACAATGAATGAAGGTAAAATGGTTCACACCACGTTCATCAACCTGGCCAAAGCTTTTGACACAATTATCCACTCAGACATAGCAGAAAAGCTAAATAATCTATGAATAACCCCCTCATTGCCTGCTGGATTGCTAACTTGCTTACAGATAGGATGAAGGAGATCAAAACAGGGGAAACTACCTGCTAAAAGAGATCAGTCACAAGTGGAGTCCCCAGGGTTCAGTGTTGGGAGCTCTCCTGTTTAATATCTACTTCTCTGAAGTAAAACCAATGCCAAAGGACTCTGGTTGAGTAAGTTTGCAGATGACTGCAAGCTAGGAGCAGTCATTGAATCCCCAAATGACTTAGCCATCTTGCAGGAAGGTTTGTCCCAAACAAATACTGAAATTAAATACCAAAAACTGCATTATTATAACTTTTGGGACATCATCTACCTTGGGGAAACTACCACATTGACAATACACCCCTAATAGTTGACCCAGCTGTTTGGGAACATATGTGGATAGTGACCTAACTTTTAGACAACATGTATCCACTGTTTTACAAAATCCCTCCTATATTGCACAGCTTTTGTTATTTTAATTTATCATAGGTTAACTGGGTTAGTCCAACTAGGCTAGTAACCTTTTTTCAGGGGAGACCCCTGGTGGTATTTCTACTAACAGAGGGAAATTTGGCTAGGGCATTCGGAAATTCCCCTACTCTTTTTGATAGGTGCAATGTGATCTTTTGCATCTACTTGAGCTACCACCAACTCAAGCAAATAGGGCTTCAGTTTAATGTCTCATTCAAAGGATGACATAATCAGGAGTGCTGCACCCCCTTAGGCTACACTGCAGTGTCAGCAAACAGTCAGCCTGGTATGGGAATAGAACCCTCAGCCTTCTACACCAAAGGTGAGTGCACTACCTGTTCTATTACTGACACTGCATCATAATCATGAACTGAAACTAACTACCAAAAAATGCATTTGTCATATCCTTTGGGAAGCCATCAACCCTGGAAAACTACCACATTGACAATGCACCCCTTTACTTTCGATCAACATGTGACCATTGTGATAAGAAAGTGCTTCTGTATTGCACAGTTTATAAACAAAGGGATATTGTCTACATTTAGAGCGCTCATTGTACCCCTTTTCATTTTACCCCTTTTCATTGGACCTCTTTACTCAGACATTATTAGGTCAATCATTGAGTATAATGCTCCCTTTGGCATCTGTCCAGAAATATGCAACAATTGGAATGCCCACAGAGGTACCTTACTAAAAGGATAAGAGGCCTACATGGACCAACCCATGGTATCCTTCAGACTGCTAAGATATGCTCTATGTCTGGCATGCAAGGCATCCTGCGACCCAATACTGGTAGACCTACTCCACATCAACAAGTCAAGTGACATTATAAATACTTGCTCTAGGAAACAAAACCTCCTCTACAACATCAGCAAAATGGTTTATAGGGAAGGTAAATCATGAAGAGGATACCACTGCTCTGGATTAGAGTCCCCGTTCGTGTAAAAACAAAGCTCATCCTTGCCCATTTTCAAGTGTAACTTGGAATATGAATGGTTAATAGAAAATTTACCCCAGGACTGCACCCTGTACTACTAATGGACAGAGGCAGCTCCTAAATGCTTTATTCTATGCATGGGCCCCTCACATTATCTAGTGTATGATCCCAGTTATTCTCACTAGGAGTAATATATAATTATTGACCGGGAATGATTAAGGACACTCAACACCAAATGAGAAAGGTTGATGCAAACACCAAAAATTTAATTGGCTAGGCTTAAAATGGCCTGCAAAGGCAGCTACCCTCATACTTACCTATGAATCTATGAACTCAAGATCTGAGATGGTGGAAGACTAGCCATAAGAGATAACTCTAAAGACATGAGACAAGGGAACACTAACCATCAGGGATTACACTTTCATCTCATGGCTTAACAGCACTCACACATAACATGGGTTGGGAGAAACACTAGACACTAATACTCTATATAGCATGCCTGAAAGACACTTTAAAAAACAGCGTGGAGTGGGGTAGCACTAGATAACAGGGATACTATAAACAGCATGACTTAAAGGCACTAAGAGTATTCCAACCCTCTTACCTCCCACTGCCAAGAGAGAATATTAGTCCTCTGCAGCACCACTTGTCACAATGGACCCAATGTAAATAAATAAATATCAGTTGGAGAAAAAAAAGTTAACTACAAAGCCCTCAAACTCTTCAGCCTTGCCACAGGAATATCAACATTACTGAACTATTCTAATGAGTAAGTTGTGCAGCAAGGGTTTTTCTAACTTATAAGAAATCTAGACAAAGCCAAAATTAAAAGTGGGAGAAAGACACACAGTCATGGATGAATTTTAAATATTCCTCCTACAAACATAGAAAGTCACTAGTATAATAGTTTTTGCATTACCACTCATTTACTGAAGGATGTGAAGTATGTCACTCTAGTATCTGACATTAATGATTGTCTTTAATCATCCTTGATTTATCAGGGCAGAAAAAAGGAGATATTGGGAGTTTTTTGATAACACAGGGACAGGTATGGGGTATATGCAGTGAGCTTTCGGGCTCATATGTGTGTGTGTGTGTGTGTGTGTGTGTGTGTGTGTGTGTGTGCGTGTGTGCGTGTGTGCGTGTGTGTGTGTGTGTGTGTGTGTGTGTGTGTGTGTGTGTGTGTGTCTGTCTGTGTGTACTTGAATGTGTGTATTGTGTATGGGAGAGTGAATGAGTATATTACATGTGCTAATACGATCCATTGGCCGCCACTGTTAACTAACATGTGAAAGCTCTAATCTACTCTTGTGGTAGTTACCAGTAATTCAGAGACATGTGGATTAGCTGATAAGGAGGTCTTTCTTCATTGTGGCTAATTTGTCTTTGAGTATGACAGTATAGAGTCATAGAAACAGGGCTTTTTTACTGCAGTCCTTTATCCAAGCTCTAGGGTTCCTTCTAAATCCCCTTAGTGTTTCACAGCTTTAAACTGTAGCTGCAGACTTTGCATTCTGCAGTTTCAACTTGATTAAAAGAGAGATCAAATCCTGCAACTGAAAAACTGTAATGCAAAAAAATGATGTGGCTTATTGCAAGAAATGAGTATCTTATATCAGTATTCAGAGCAGGTTGATATTCCTGAACATAGCATAAGGTAATTAATGCATTTCATTTTTTTTAATAAACACACAATTCTGAATGTATTTGGTCAAATTTCCACATATTATACTATAAACAAATTTTGACTGACCAATGTATCTTGGGCATACTGTCAAAGAAAAAATAGGATTGCTGAATAAACTCAATTGCTCTGAAACCAGTAGTAACTGCATGGTTTGTTAAAGCAAAATTGATTAGACTTTGCATCTTTGAACTGGATAGCTCATAGGTTCATAGGTGTGCACTAGGCCTTTTTAAGCATAACCATGCATCCCAAATCTGTCACAAGTTCTGGTACACTTGATAAGTTTAAGCAGGGGCTTGGGAGATTAAACATTTACAAACAAAGGCCTGGGAGATAAACCATTTGCCATTTGTCCATTACATAGGTGCCAAACCAGGGATAAATTTCCTGTTCCCCATCTAATTTCCCATGTTGCACTTGAATTAGGTTAAAGTGGAATTCTGCTTCTCATGGATGTGGACCCTGTTACAGAGAAGGGATAGTCTCTGGGATACATACCTGTCTCTCCAGTATGTCTTATTTATATCACAGCCAATGTTTAAGTCTTTAGAATAGGTATCTCTGATGCTTTTTGATTTATGTATATGCAGGAGGTCCATTAGATTGCAGTCTAATGATGCCTTGTATGCCAGGCATGAATCTCACATCACCAGCCTATAGGAAACAGAATACAGGGATAGGACTTTGAGGTGGTCTGCATAGGGCATGTTATTATTTACCCCTGGATTCTTTTAGTGAGGATCCTCTGTGGACATTCTAACTATTGGATTTGCCGGGTCAGTGTTGCCTTCAGAAAATACATTTGAATAATATTTGAAAAATCAATTTTCTTTCACGAAACTGAATTTGCTGTTTTTTTTTTTTTTTTTTTTTTTTTTTTTAATATGGAAAAAATTAATCTTGTTTCAATAAGCCACAATGCAAGTGGCTACTATAGCCTGCTGCTACAGTTTCTAAACAGCCATTCTTTCATGACCATGAAAAATGTGAAAATAGAACTGGACATTTTATTTACATCAAACATAGCTCATTGGCTAACTTACCAATTCAGCTAGTGATCTTTGCCCATCTGTGGACTTCCTCTCTTTCACTCTCTCTCTCTCTCTCTCTTTCACTTATACTACTGTCACTTATATACCACTGTATATGTATTCCACAAATGCCAGTCTTCTGACATGAATGCTTTTATCACTTGTCACTGCTTTTACACCTCAGTTAGAAATTCCAAATTGAAATGAGGCATTACATCTAATCTGCCAAACCCAGAATCCATTCACTTTCCAACAAAAGACAGCTGGGAATGATTTTTCAGTTTGAAATCTCCCATATCCTGAACTGCAGTCTAATAATTCAGGTTCATATAAAGAAGCCCTGAAGACAAACAAATTAGCTTAACTCCAGATATATAACACTTTTTTATTTTTTTTAAATATGTATGAGTTTTAATACTATATGATTGGAATGGGTCCCATCCCTAAGTCAGGAAGTAGTAAAAGTCCATGAAATATGTTTTAGTTAAGTGCTTGATGTCTGCCAAGAATGGTCTTCTTATCACATGCAGTATTCCATATTGCATTGACTGCATTAATAATATATTTAAATATACTTGGAAATGCTTTTTTATTAGTCTATTTATTCTTACTACTAGTAAAACTACCATGTAGTATGACAAGTGAATGCACTCCAAAAATGTAAGGATAAGATAGATAGCTGGGCTGGCAAACTGTGTTTGATGCACTAACTCCTTTGTAGCCTCCTTGAGGCTGTGTTTGTTGCATTTAATAGACACTTAAATCCTTCCACTCCAGCCAGTGTTTGTTCTGCAGTACTTTAGTTTCTGCCTAAATGTTTTGACAATTTATAACTTTATGTCTTTCAGTAAGCAGGACACTATAACCACTTTATAATAACCATATATAACTTTATATAACCACACCTATCTCAATAATGAATGCTGTTTTGTCCTTATTCAGCTACAATATTTGCCTAATTTGCTTCTGTTTTCTAAATTGTGGGTTATTCTAACTTCTTCATGTTCAGTAATTCTTAGCAGTTTCTCTTTACAGTGTTTCTCAGTTACTTTTGCATATCGTCTTATTTGCCAGCTTCCTGAGTATAAACCTTGCCACAAAGTTTTGTGTCTTTCAGTTTGCAGGTCCCTGCCATAAACATATCACAGATTACAAGATGTGTAACTCTGTCTAGTTTAGTACTGTAACACTTGCTCTTGTCAGTATCTCCCACTTATCTATAGAGTCTGTGAACTTTCACATCTGTATTCTACTGCTTTGAACTGCCATTATTAGCCTTTAATCCCTTGGGTTACATTCACCTTTTCTTAGCCATTCATACATCAAATCTTGTTCAGTACATGGTTGCTCCATCAGTTCTCTGTACTTGTAAGAATATTTTTGGGTTTTCTGATTTTTTCTTTTATTTCTTGGTCTTTTCTTTTCTTTTTTCCATTTTGGTTTTCTTCTGGCCATGATCTTGGTGTTTTTTGTTGATTTATAGCACTTTCTATTGCTACCTGCTGTTCTTTTCCACTCCTGATCTGATTTTCATACCAAATCCCTTCTGAAACGCTACTGATAATGTCAATAAGGATGTCACCTTAGATTTATTTCTGCATGGTTTAGAAATTTCCCTATGTTTGCATCTAATGGCATCATTAGGTATATATGCAGTCTCACAATTGCAAACATATACATATATATATATATATATATATATATATATACATATATATATATATATATATGTAGTCAGTTTCAAAGAGGTCCATGGGTCCTGCAGACAGAGTGATTCACAATCATGTCACACATTGTTTTTATACATATCATTTGATAGGCAGGAAGTGGTTGCCTCGTGTTTCCTATCTGACTGATCCAAAATTGTTTGGGCCTCTTAGTTAATTTTCTGAGGTGCTTAAATATGGTCTCCAGTGCCTATTATTCACATAAGATCATTTATCACCTTAAGCGTGATAGCATATGCATGGCAGCCCATCAGGTGGTTAGACAAACATTTGCATTCAAAAGTCATTTTTTTTTTGTTTTTGTTTTTCCTTTGAAGTTACGGGATGAAGTCTCTTTCCCAACACTCTCAGTGTTTCTCAAGGAGGCTAACTACTGTAAAACATCTATAACTTGAGCACATTCCCTTGTCTCCTTTATAAGAAAATGAGGACCATCTCCTCAATTTGCAGCACAAATGTCCTGTCCTCTCATCTCCTTCTGGACAACATAGAAAACTATGACAGCCTAGCCCTAGTGTTAGTGGCTCAAGAGGTAGTGCATTTTCCTTTGGTGTCGGAAGATAAGAAGTCTGTGGGTTCTAGTCTCATTCCAGACAAAGTGGTTCATTTTCAATTTGCTGACACAATAGAGACAAATTAGGGGGTGCTGCACTTTTGAGTGTGCCATCCTTCTGATGAAACATTAAACTGAGGTCTCGCCTGCTTGAAATCGTGGTAGCTCAGGTGAATATAAGCATACCAAAAAGAGTGGGAGAAGTTTCCAGTTGCCCTGACCAAACCTCGGGTCTCCCCTGAAAAGAGGCTACAGTCAAATGGGACTAACCTGTTCAACCAATAGATAGACAGAGAGAGATAGATAGATAGATAGATAGATAGATAGATAGATAGATAGATAGATAGATAGATAGATAGATAGATAGATAGATGAAAAAGTAAGTAAATACATAAACAAAATAGATAATCACATTCTGTGTTTTCAGCAGTTCCAGTCAGTTCTCCTTCAGTCACATGACCTTGTCACATAGAACTGTTTAATCACTACAGAGACAAGATACACAGTAATGCAATCAGTCCCACTAGGTTCATCTGGGTGCATCTTGTCAAAGAAAGCTACATCTGCTGGCTTCAGGAGCTCCTCAAATCATTTCTTCCAACTCCAGTGTCAGCAACTGAAGCCAGTATTTCTCTATGTCCCCCTTCAACTCCACCCAATCACTAGAACCTCTTTCAGAACATGAAAGGTAATTTTTTATAGCATGACTAATTACCTCCCACACCAAGGGTTTTGTTTAAGTAGTTGCTTCCGTTTATGCCTTCCTGTTCTACTATTTCCAATTAGACAGATCAAGAGACCATCTTCCCTTTGTTTAACTTGATGATATCTCTCAAGTTTAATGTTTATCATCATGTCCTTGCATAACGGATATGGTAGGGTTCCTTTGAAATCCACATCTCTACCCTCATCAAATATATAGAAAAAGCCATTCCAGAGATAGGAGATGAACTCTTCCCATTTAGAAGTTTCTGACAGCCAATCCAAAGACACCTTTATTACACATCTGAGTTTCTCATCTCTGTCCTTTTTCTGGCCACGCTGTCTGATCCACTGCATCACTAGCTGTCGATCAGTTGATAGCACCACCAGCATCTCTCTTGACCCGAGTGTCCAAATCATATAGCTGTAGGTCTGCTGATTTGATTTCAAACTTGATCTTTGAACTATGTTCCAAGGTGTTCTGGTTTCAACTACACTTAAGAACAGTTATGAACATCTTTTGTTAAGGGGTTATAATGTTTAAGGCAGAAAGGTTTGTTACAGAAGTGTTTGGGATACACAGGGACAGAAAAAGATAGCAAGTGCACATTTATCTGCTGCTATAAAACTAGTGTAATGGTGAGCTGTTAAACAGTGCTGTACAGTATACCATGCTGTGTTCATGGTGACATGCCTGCAGTATCAGGGCTTTATCTGGAGAGTCATGAGGTGTACCACAAAGAGCTCATGGTCTGCAGTACACTACTGCATCCTATTCAGTCAGCAGGTCTGGAGTGTACATGTTTGGACAGTGGTGTATTTCACATTTAAGAATCATGCCAGTGTCCAGTTTGCATAGACAGTGAGGAATACACAACAAATGTCCATCTCAGCATACACTGTAGATGAATCTGCCAGCTTGTTCCCAAATAGTGTTTCATTCTTCATTAACTATCCAGCACTTTATTTCTTTGCCAAAGAAAATATTTTGGATGTTTTATATTCTGCTAATATTCTATATTTCAGTGCAGAAAAGTCAATGCAGAAACTTCAATTTCCAAAAATGGAGAATAAATTGTAATTCTAGTAATTATTCACAAAGTGTTGCTTATTTGCTGAACTATTTTGAAGGTATTAAAGAGATATGAGTTGCAAATAAAATTTCCTCCTTGTGGTAAGTTTATTTGGTCTATTAACTCTGATATTGATGATTGCAATTCTCTAAGAATTTCCTTTTTTGTAAATTTTTTTCGTTATCTTCAAAATGCCGATGTTGATTATTTATACAATTCCAGTAATTATTCATACAGTATTTCATATTTGATAGACTACTTTGTAAGTATTATATATAAATTGCCACTAAAATGTCCTTCTTATGCTGAATTTATTCAGTCTGGGAACTTTGGTACTGATGATTGTAATTCTCTGAGAAGTTCCTTTTTTCAACACACTGGCCAGGACTCAGGAACAAACAGTTTAATGTGTAAGGCAAAATTGCATGGTAAGCAGCAGTGTGCAGGGCAGGCCCAACTTAAAGACATCCGGAGTATGATTACACATGACAGTAAAATACTGAGGCCATCGTGTTATGCAAATGGCTGTATATTAAACAAGTAGCATTATGATAATTAGGCCAATGGTGAATGCAAATGAGGGCAAACAACATGGAGAAGTGATTCAGAAATGTATAAAAAAATGCATGATGAGTTGCAGTTGACAGTGAGGTCATACACTGTAAAATCTTAGTGATCAGTGACAGATGCTACACTGTGATGAAGAGCTCTAACTAGGGAGAGTGAAAAAGTGAATTGTGACTGTCATGTCTGAATGTGCTGGGGGCACAGCTGGCAGTTGCTGATGGGGTGCATGTGCAGTACTGACATTTTCTTAAAAACTGTAGGTGATATTACAACTTCTTAACTGTGGGGTGTGTGAAATGCTGACTCCTGTGGATACATGTGTAACATTAACAATCCTTGCTACAAGGACCTTCCTGTGATCAACTGGAGGCACAATGGATGTATCCGAGGTACTTGCCATATGGATACTACACCAATTCCTCGATACCATGCTACAGCAAGTGGAGAACCATATGTAGTTTCCACATACTGCAGAGGAGAAAACAACACCATGTGGGCATTCTATAAAATAACTCATTGCATGGATGTTCTTGGTGCCATCAACTGCACCCATATTGCTATCAAGGCTCCACCTGTAACACAGTGACGATGGACTGTCATCTGCAATACAATCCACTTCATTAACTGCCAGGATGCAATATACAATGCGTCAAAATGTCAACCAAGACATGCCCATGTTCCCCCATCTGTCATACGCGACTTATATTAGCAAATTGTGCAGGTTGATTTCCAGCAAAGACATCTATTTGGTGATGCTACATATGACCTGGAGCCATGGCTAATGACACCTATATGAAAACAAAAGACCATGGCAGAGAATGCATGCAACATCTGCACTCTCACAGATCAATGTTCAGTCTTCACTTCTCTCTAAACTAGAGCAAACCTACAATAAAGTAGCTAGATTCACCTCCAATCTACCAACAAATCCCACCACTGCCTTGCCTTAAATCACTACAATGGTCTGAATTCCCTAAACAACTGTCTCTTTTTCAACTGCATATCACACACTCAGTTCATTATAATCCACTTCCTGTTCATACAACTCTAACATTGTGTCCCTCTACAACCCCCGCCGTCAACATCGCACATCTGACAAACACCTACTACACATTTATAAACCATCAAAAAATATTGGCAAGTCCCTATATAAGTACTCTGTAGCTCACACCTGGAATTCCCTTCCACTGAAAATAAGAGGCATCCCTTATAAGCTCCATTTCAAACAAGAGCTCAAACAGTATCTTCTTAACACCTGGTTCTGCCCTTGCCAAGCCTCTACCTGACTTCTGACTGATTTCTCCTATATTATACTTCTGATCACTTCAATTACTTTCTTTTTTTTCTACCTGCTTTCTTCTCTTTTTTGCTCCTCTAACACTCCATTTTAAAATACTGACATTCTGATTCTGTAAATATTCCTACTCAGGACCTATATCTGCTGCAATTGCATTAGAAATTTTTGAAACTTGTACATTATTTTTTTTTTTACTTTGTTAATCTCATTTTATCTAATGTCTCTTGTCTATAATACTATTGTAATTTTTAATTTATGTATTAGTTACTGCTATTTCTTATTGGTTTGTCTTGTTTATGTATTTGGAGCTTTTCTCCTCGGGTCTCCATTGAAAATGGGCCTTTGGCTCAGTTGGACAAACCTGGTTAACAAATAACAATAAATAAATAAATACATAAATAAATAAATGTTACTGCTGAATGTGATTTTGGGATGATGGAGGCTCACTTCCATTGCTTTGATGCCTCTGATAGCATGCTGCAGTATACTGTGGAAACCTGCAGCAAAATGTTTTCCATGTGTGCAATATTACACAATGTGCTGGTTTGCGGACAGATACAGCAGGGTATTGACACTAGAGGACGGAATATGTCAGACCCAGCAATGGAGGAGGAACCTTGTGAATATTTTGTGAAGGACATGGGTGATGGAGGTAACCATGCAAGGCTGAGATGATGTGTGCAGTACTCATTGTTTTGGCTAAGAGGTGACATCTACCTCACAACAATGGGCCAGTTTAGACATACCAAATAATAACAATAATGCATGCAGCACTACAACCAGGCGATGTTATACAGTGCATGGCCTGGCCATACTGTGCAACAGATACATCTTACCACATGAATGGAATACTGAGATCAGGGCACAGTTGTCATCATATGCACAGGTGGGGAGGGTTACAATGATGAGCTGGCAGTGGGCACAGAGGATGGTCTAATGATGTGGATGTGTATGTATGCCATGGCCTGGCAAGTGGGGTGAGCTTAGAAGACTGTGCAAGATGGGAATGGTGCCTCCACTGTGGAGTAAATGTTCAGAACTGGCTGGTGTTGATCAACACATGAAGAGATATACTCATACCTTGCAGGTGTTGCTGCGGTGTGCACATGACTCTGTGACAGATGCAGAGCTCCCTGTGTGGATGCTTGCATCAATCATGTATACATACCTTCACAGGGTGTCTCCTCTGGGGAATGTCACTGATATCCCCACCAGCTGGTACAAAGGATGATGAACTTTGTAAGCATGTATTAAGTGCCGTGAGCAGTCATGTCCAGCATCTATTCATCACATGGAGGGGTAGCCATGGTAGGCTGCAATGTTCTCATCACAGGTAGCAGGTAGATGTGGCACTGTGTTACTTGATCATGCCTTATTTCTCCCATAATGAGTTTTTCTTCTGGAGGTAGATGAGGAATTGTCACCTGAATAGCATCTTCTTGGTGTAAAGCAACAGCAGCAGAGAGACCCCTGGAATAAATAGCCACACCGATACACCCTAACAGAATGCCACCAATATATGCAAAGCCCTCTCTGATATTATCTCACAGCTCATGTATTACACAAATCAGTGCTACTAAAGACTATGGATGTATTATGCTGTACCTGGATGACTGTCCTGCACATACCTTATGTAATGGTCATTGAAACACTCATCCTGTTCATTGGCCATGAACCATGGAATTTTTGGGTATAGCCATGCTGCCTTTTTCTGCTGTCTCCATGTCCAGTGGAGGTAGTAGTACCCACTGCTGCCTAGACAGGATGAGGGTGAAGCCTATTCTACTGTGTTGGCCAAGTCCAGTGCTGCAGTAGTCACCAGGCACTGAGGGGTGGGTTGCATAGGTTATAGAGCTGTGTCAGTAGAAGGGGTAAGTAATGTTCCTGCCACATACCCCATTACCTGACAGCGGCACTGTGGCTGCTGAATTTGCCATACTTTGGTTGCCATCACCGTCAGGCTCATTTATTACTCTGATATCAGGCATGCCCACATCCAAGCCATGGTTGAGGACCCACACACTGAATTACCTGTTATAGCAGCCAGAAACACCTTGTTGTAGCAATGTTACTTTATAATGGGCAGTGCAGTGGTGCATCAGTTAATATTATCACCTCACAGCAAGAGGTTCTCTGGTTCAATTCTTGGCTGGGGTGTTTTCTGTGTGGAGTCTGCATGTCCTCCCTGTGTTAGCATGGGTATCGTCTGGGTGCTCCGGTTTCCTCTCACATCCCAAAGACGTACATCTGGAGCATTTCTCCCCAGGCCTCTGCTGAAAATAGGCTCTGTCCTAGATGGACTTTCCCAGTCAACAAATGTTAAATAAATAAATAAATAAATAAATAAATAAATAAATAAATAAAATAATTCAAAATCCCAATGCTGCAACATCTGTACAATAGTATGATAAGCAAAGAATGTAAACCCACATACCTTGGGCAGATTCTTGTGACAGTTGGAAACCTGAAGTGGCTATAGAGATTACATGACTGTATTCTACTTAAAATGGCTACTGGCTTGTGACATGTTGAACTACATGATTCATATATCAGGGCACACACTCCTTGAGCATAATCCACAGGGGGTCTATATTAAATGCTCGAAGAGCCATTCCATCGAACGCCTCTTCATCGACATGTAATCAGCGAATACATTTAACCATGAACATTCAAAACAGCGATTTCTTTCCCTGGGAAAGAAATTGCTTGCACTAAAAACATATACACACAATTTCAAACATAACAAAGCAGGGGGCTTCGCCACCCACGCCCCCTAACTAAATATACCAACTCTGAGATTGCACTACAATGGGTAAAGGACAATGTCACAGCTCAAGCCAAGCGATAATCGCTGACCTGAGCCTTCACTATTTTCGGACTTCGATCTATATGTATTGGCGAAACGGCATTCACAGTAATGCCATTTCACTGATCTAATATAGAACCCCCATAGGCACCCATGGTGGTGAGTGAAGTTCTGCTCCAAAGTCAAATCCACTACTGAGTGTAACAAAGTAGTCAGTAATCTCAGGCAGTGATGTCAAAACACCTCTGCATGGGTGTTTTGTGTAAGAAGACCCCCCCTCACATGACCATACTGTCCCATGCAGGAGTAGTTGCCATTTTGTAGGTATGATGGATCATGTTGTAGTCATATTATTGTAAACTAATATGGCCACTAATCACATTTACATCTGCAGCAAGGTTCTCCACACTTGTGTGGAACACCAGTCTTGTCAACCAAGAAGATTCACTGACCATGTTCACAGTGAGCCTGCAGCAAGGTATCCTCTGCTTTTGAGAATGTTTCCACACATTTGTTCTCTGTAGAAGCCATCCATATATATATATATGTATAGTAAGTGACTGGCCACTTACTAATACCTGCTGCATTCCCGACCATATTGCCTAAAGTGCACGCCTACTATGCAACACCTGATCTATTCAAAGGTTAATATTAAAGGTCTCTGTCTTGAGGGAGCTGCCTGTAGCTTCCACTACACCTCATAGTCCATTATATAAACCCGCTGTGTTAATATCTGCATATGAATGGCAGAGCATTAGTACATGTGGTCCTTAGAGCATGCCCTTAAAGCATGACACATTTGGCCTCCACCATATATACAGATGGCTACTGATGCCTGTAACTATATCCTGTCCAGTCCCCTTGACAGTGATCTGAAACAAGTGGCATCTAAGCCCCCTCTCTCTGCTGAAAATATAAAGTTCAAACATAAAACAGGTATGGTAACAACATGACCATTTTCCAGTGTTGTGCCTTTTGAGACATTCAGTACAACAGGATGTTGAGGCCTACTGCAGGGCATTTCTGTCATGTGCAGCCTGTGTGGTACTTTCTAAGTAACTTGGAACAGCTTAATGTTATTATTACTGTCCCCAGCAGTCCATGTTTCATATGCTGAATACCTCAAGTCAATATAATCAGAATGTCTTGTCTTAATACAGTTGTTACATCTGTCTCAGTATACCACAGAAATCTCATGGTGAATCTAGTATCCAACATTGCACTCTTCACTGTACTTCTTACACTACTGTCTGTAGGTAGCTGTAGAGCTCCATGCTAAAGCAAACACACATTTAGGCAGTCAATTTCCCTTTGAGTAGGGTCTAGGTCCACTGGCCACATCACATGTCACACCATTCAGTAATCTGTAAAGCACTGTGGAAATATACTGCAGACCTCAAACACAAAGCCTCCTCTGGCCCCATTCTGCAATCAAGTGATGGGAAACCTCCCTAAAACAACAACTAAAGAGCAGTAAAATTACTCAGATATTCTCTCTACATCACTGTCCTGTGGAGAGTTAATATATTTGCTATAGCTCAGTTTATTCTCTCTGAAGTATAATCTTCTGTCTGAATTACTTTTATTTTGCTCTGCAGCAATTTTCTGTAATGCAATGAGCACTGCAATAGCTGCAGCTGTTTTACTGTGCAGTTTTGTAGCTCATAATGTGCTGTTTATGCTATTGACCCGATTAAAGCTATCTGTCAATGATTTGTACATTTTATGCAATGCATATAGGACCATTGCTGTACACTGAGGTCTGCACCTGACAGTGCATGAATGACAACAAACTGCATTGCACATGACTGGCAGGTTACTGACTCCTGTAATGATGCATGTGTGTTAAGCAGTGTCACAGCTCCTAGAGGCACTATAGTGCAATAATTGAGTGAGATACAGGATGCACAGGCTACATACAATCAGGCCAGTGTCTATTTACTACCCCAAACACTTCTCTGGCATGCCATTCATCAATACCCATTATATGGTGCTGTCATACACTGTCATGCTGCCTTATTTCCTTGTGATAAATGTCATGTGTCATCTGTAATGTGCATTGATGTGACTCTGCTACAATTTTCCTCAAGACTGAGGAAAAATTATAAAATCACCATGACTTCTTAGAGTGAGGGTTGTGGAAAGCCTCCCAGATGTTTCTGGGAAGAGTGAAAGTTCTTTCTTTACTTTCTGCCTATAGTCCACAGGAAGTACCTGATGGGAAGGTCTCATGAGGGTTCCCAGTACAAAGTGGAAGCCTGGCACTACCTTGTCAAGGTGGTGAGTGAAGCCACAGGCATGACTCACATTGATGAGCAGTGCTGGCATCTCTACAGTGACCTGAAGAGGCACCACCATGACTTTCTTTACCGTTAGGAATAAGAGGTAAGGGAAAATGGTACAGTTTTATAGTAGGTACTCATTACAGATATTTAAGATTTTTACTTATTCTTAACTAGTCAGCAATATACCCAACATTTTATACAAGTACATTTTTCATTTATGTTTTAGCTACTGGAGAGATTTAGGAAAATTGAATGATATGTCAAATTAATTTGGAAAGTCTCTTGATGCACATAGCTACACATGTACTGATAATGTTATAGCTACATCTATTTTTAGATAAATGTAGAATTGCCTGTTTTAGACTGTTACTGATTGTGTAAACCTTTCACTCCACTATTATATACCTCCTGTTACACATACACTGTACATTCAGGTTGATATGATTTCCTACCCACAGTATCTCTCCCAAGTGCAAAAGGTGTCAAGGTACTGATCACTGGTCTTCCTGTGGCATTCCACCAGCATGTCAGGCATCCTACTGTACATCACACCTGAATGATTGTCCCCATACATTGCTATGGCCTTACATAGCACTGTCATCTATGGAGGGTGCATTGTTCTACTTGCTGGATATTATGTATACACTGTCCACTCCATGTCCCTTTCCAGTGCCTGTTATACATAGCATATCATCATACACCAGAGGTGTTTTAAGCTAGCTTTCATATCCTCATAGTCACATACTGCACTTCATGTACTGTTCCCATGACCCACACAGGCAACTGCTCAGGTGTCATGTCATCCTGCAAGTTGAGGTGCACTGCCTGCAATAATACCATTTGGTCTGGCAACTGTACTGCACATGTTGGCATTGCATACCAAGCAACATGTTACTTCTCCAGAAATGTTTATACATACTTCTCATCATCTTAGCTCAAGAATGTTAGACAAAACCAAAACTAATGGGAGAGCAAAATCCCACAATCAGGGAAAGATTTTAAATAGTGCTCTTATAAACTCAGAACGTTGACAGAATAACATGTTTTACATTAGAATGTATTTTCTAAAGGATGGGATGTCTGAAACTAAAATAACTGTCATTTCTAGTGATTTCAATGCTCAACAGTCTGCTAGAATGCCACACATGTTATGCTGAACAGACCAAAACTATGAGGCAAAAATCTGGACATTCTGCAAATTCTGGACAATTGAGATGTTTGCTTTATGCCAAATGGTGTTGCACAGTACTGTTTTTTTTTCTGTTTGTCTGTCTCTTTATCATTGCCTATTCTATTTTTATTTGTTGTTTTTGATTTAGTTTTCTTCAGTTATGCTTATATTTTATGCATATCAACACATTAACTGCAGCTGTGGCTGTGAAGTGGCAGTGATCATCTTATCATCAGTTAGCCCTGCCATCACCTGCAGGATCTGCAGCTGCCTCCAAGGCAGCTTCTCTTCAGGATGATGTAGGTCATCCAGTGGGAGGTGACCTGAAGGATGTGTGTGTGTGTGTGTGTGTGTGTGTGTGTGTGTGTGTGTGTGTGTGTGTGTGTGTGTGTGTGTGTGTGTGTGTGTGTGTGTGTGTGTGTGTGTGTGTGTGTGTGTGTGTGTGTGCGCGCGTGTGCAACACCTACTGAATCAAATCATTTTTCTGACAAGATAAAATGTGATTAAAAAAATTATGAGCAGTTGTCATGCCTATTAAGTTTATATTTTTCATATTACCTAATCCTTTTTTTCTGTTTTTGTTAATCCTGACTGACCATAGGAATATACTATGCAAAGGATCACAGGGACAACAAGATACCTAGATATATACACCTTTAAGAAGACAAAATTAAAACTTTTGCCACCCCTTTCTAGCACTTAATAATGGTGTCCTGCCAAACTGATCATGGCTGTACATGATAACCTTGTACATTTTGGTCTATCCATGCAGTCATCAATGTTAGTCTTAAAGGTAGGCAAAGTAATACATTTTTTGTCCAGTAGTGGTAACTTATTCCATAAACTAAGCTAGGAATACTTTGAGTTAGGAACCTATCCCTCCAGTGAATTTTGTTTATTTGTAGGTGTAGATTTAAGTTTTTGGTCTGGTTGTTTGTAGAGCCACGATTTTATGAAGAAACAGGCATTCAAATAGGCCTGGGTCTCACATTGGCTAGCAATCTGTAGGCTGTTGAGTATAAAAAGAGTTGTGCTAATCTATCAGGGTAGTTAAAGGATTTAAAATCTTAAATTTTCTTGGTTACAAATTTTTTTGGGTCTTTCCAGTTCAGCGACATGCTTGGAATTTTGCATACTAAAGAGGGACATTTTATTCAATGATGGGTCTAGTAAGGGAAGAGTACAGTGGTAGAACTGGAAATATGATGACCAAATGTATGTATTTATTCCTTAAGTGTGTTTAGTCCTACACCTGCCAGTCATCAGGATTCTTTCAACTGGATATACCTGTAGATCAGTGAGTGTGTATATAACTTTAAGAAGCTATCCAAGAGCTTGCACTAGAGTATAAATGCTTAGCACATACCAGCCTGACTGCCATTTTATAGTTAGCTGTCGAGATGTGAACATGTGTGTATGAAAGCTCTGTTTAACTAGTTTGTTCATATTTAGGTTCATAGGTTCATACTAGGCTATCTGCCCTAGGGCATTTATAAGCCTAGCCAGAGTGTGTGTGGCTTCCGCCACCCCTTGGAATGATAATAATGTGCCCATTTAGGGTTTAGTTTACTGTGCCTCTGTCTAGTAGTGACACAGAGATGACCCCCGGGGTAAACCTACGATCTCCCATCCACTCGTCAAGATTTCTCTTGAATAGAGTCATTGAGGGGCTCTGCCTAACATGGACTGGGATTCTATTCCAGAGTGTAGGGAGCCTCTGGGTTATGAATCTGTCCCTCCAGCATGTCCTATTTATTTCTGTGTTGAGGTTCAAATCTTGGCTCTGGTGGATTTGGAATTTTTCAGGTGGAGCATGTCCATTAATTCCGGATTGGACATGGCCTTGTACGTCAGGCATAGATCTCCTCTGAGTAGGCGACTGAATAGAGCTGGAGTTTCTTCAGTCTGGCAGCATATGGCATATGTTTGAGACCCTTGATCCTCTTGGTGAGGTACTTTTGGGGTCTTTCTAACTGCTGCAGGTGCCGGGTAAGGTACATACCAAATGGGGCATTGTACTCAATCATGGGCCTGATAAGGAAAGAGTATAGGGGCGCAATGACCTCTCTTGATCTAGATGTGAATCCTTTCATGATAAGGGGGGCAATATAGAAGGTCTTCCTAACCACTTTGGCAATGTGGGTGTCAAATGAGAGGTTGCTGTCAACTTGGGTCCCTAGGTCCCTGATTACTTCTTTCGTAATTAATGGATTACCACCTATGTGGTAATTTGTGGGTACTCTGTTTTTCCCAAAGGGTATGACTATACATTTTTTGGCGTTTAGTTTAAGGCCATGGCTCTGGCACCAGTTATCTGTTTCTGTGAGGCCTTTCTGAAGGATGCTTGTGTCTGCTGGAGTATCAATTATGGCGCCCAGTTTGCAGTCATCTGCAAACTTTGTCAGTCATAATCCTCCTATGTTTGCTTGTACCTCTGAAAAATAAATGCCGAACAAGAGGGGTCCCAGGACCGGGTCCTGCGGGACACCACTTGTGACTGGCTTAGAGTCTGACATGGCTCCAGCAATTCTGACCTTGTGGGTTCTGTCCTTTAGCCAGTTTGCAACCCATCTTGTGACATATGGGTTTACATTTAAGCTGGTGAGCTTGTCTATGATGCCCAAGTGGAGTATTGTGTCGAAGGCTTTTGCAAGGTCAAGGTAGGCTGTGTGAACTGCCTTACCCTCATCAATGGCCTTAGTGACTGTTTCAAAAAAGTCAACCAGGTTCAAAAGGCAGGATCCGCCCTTAACAAAGCTGAACTGGGTAGGATCAAGTGTCTGAAGGTCCCCGATGTCTTTGTTTATGAGTTCCATAATGATCCTCTCCATAGCTTTGCAGACCAGGCTTGTCAAGCTTATGGGGCGGTAATTTCCAGGGTCCATAGAAGCACCTCCCTTGTGGAGTGGAACCACTGTTGCTGTACACCATTCTTTGGGTACGTATCCTGTAGTAAGGCTAAGATTAAACAGCAGCCTTATGTGCGAGTTAAGTTCCTCTTGGCGTTCATGTAGCACGCAACCCGGGACACCGTCTGGTCCCATTGATGCTGTGTTTCTAGCTTTGCAGAGGGCGGCTCTCACCTGGACATCCGAGATGTAAGGGAGGCTACATTCAGCTGGGATAGATATTTCTCCTTTTGGAGGGGTGGGGGGAGAAATTTGCACTGAACCTGTCTGCCAGTATGTTGGCTATATCTGTGGGTTCCATGTATTTTTTGTCATTTTGAACTAACTCTGAGCATATCTGGGAGTTTCCACCCAGGTTTCTAACATAACTAAAGAAGGTCTTGTGATTATCTTTAGTGCCTTTTGCGATTTTTTCTCTCAAAGTTGGCCTTGGATGATTTTATGAGTGATCGTAGTTTTTTGCTAGTACTGAGCAGAGATGCCTTCCCTTTTTGGGATTTTGTTCTGTCCTGTAGTAGCTTCCTCCTCCTGTTGTAAAGTTTGTTTATGGCTGGGGTCCACCAGACAGGACGCCTTCCTTTGGGGGAAAGGGTTTTGGTTTTATTTGGGATTGCATGATCCATGCATTCTTGAAGGTGTCTTTAGAAAGTGTTTATAAAGGATTCAGCGGTGTGGGCTGTGGTTTACACTGGCCCAGGGGCCTTGAAGGATACCACTTTAGTCTTAAGAAGTGTGAAGTCAGCTTTTGAGAAGTTCCTCACTGTGGTCTTTTGTGCTGGGGGTGGGGGCGGGATGTGGATTTCCAGTGAGATTAGTTTATGGTCTGATCTCACCAGTGAGGGGTATACTTCGGGTGTGGAGCATTGTGTCCCCATGTTTGTGATGATCAGGTCTAGTATATTATCTCCTCTTGTGGGAGTGGTGACTAGTTGACCATCGCATTAGAGTTTATGAATTCTGGGAACCTTTGGGCCAGGGTGTTGGGGTTTGAGTAATACTCCCAGTCTATGTTTGGGAAGTTGAAGTCTCCCAATATGATGGTATTTGGAGAGACATTCATACTCACCAGTGTCTTCAGGAAGACTGAGTGGGGTTCCTGAGTTTGAGAGGGTGGTCTGTAGCATGCTACAAACTGTAGGGCAGTTTTGCCTATGGTTAGTTGCACATGGATGGTCTCCGATGCTTTGTGCGTTGCCACTAACCTGGAGGTGTGGGTGTCTTTGATGAATATGGACACTCCCTCTCCCTTTGTGGTTCGGTCCAAGTTATGGGGCCGAAAAGCATGATATGAGGTATAACCTGGTAGTGCTGGGGTGATGCTGATATCCATCCTGATGTGTTTGTATATATTAACGCATCTAAATGAAACCCAAAGCCTTCTTGTTATACGTACTAGAGATGAACAAATGATATGGTGTCAGAAGCGGCTTATTTAAAAGACATTGTACCAGAAGCAGCATATCTGAAAAAGCCTGAAGTTAGAAATGGCTTGACAAAAATGATTTGCTGGTGGAAAATATAGCAGTAGATCATCCCAAAACTGTGCATACTTTGTAAAACAGGTCAGAAATGAATTTCAGGTATTAAAATCTTGCTTAGCGCTATTTCTTTTCACATAATATGAAACAGGGCATACAGAACATTCTAAATAACATTCCCATAGCAAATACATACAATATTGATAAAAATATTCAAATTACTATGAAAGTGTTTGAAATAAAGTCCAAATTGCATAAAATGAGTAAAATAATGGCAAATTACCACATTTTTTGCAAAGCATATGTATTTTTGTATTAAGCAAAACTAGATCTGAGTTTTCAGAAGTGTATAAAGTGTGCGCATGTTTGTGCAATGTTAAAATTATTTCACAAGTACAGCCATTACAGAGCATATTACACAAAGTAAAGTATTTTGAAGAGCTTATTGTGCATTTAGATGCTGCTACAAGCTCACAGAACAGATTGTTCGTACGTAATTACAAGGGCCATATTTTCAGTGTGTTTGTGGATATTTTATGGGCACGGCAGACAGATTTTTAAAACCCAGTGCACCTATGTTTGAGCAAGAATATGACATTTTCATACAGGCTGCATTTTATGATAAAGATGACTGTACAAAGGTATTTATTCTACTTAATTTAGCTGGGTTAGAAGCTATAGAAAGACAGCATTCATTTGTGTATGCACCTGCTCCTTATGTTGGAGAGGGGGAAAAACATCATATTATTGTGCAGGCTGAGTCAAGGGAAGATCCAGAGTGCTTAAAACATAAATTTAGAGAAATGTGTAACTCCCAGGCAAATGTTACAATGGAGCACTTATTTTACACAAGGGATCAAAAGCCTGGTGAAACTTTTGCAGCATATATAACTGACCTGAGAAATAAAGCTAAAATGTACAGATTCAGTGACTTAAGGGATGAGTTGATAAAGGACTTGCGTGTGGTATAAAAGATGATGCTGTGAGAAACATTTTGCTTTGTGATAGTGATTTAACTTGGAATAAGGCCATTGAGATTTGTCAGATATACGAGCTTACAGAAAAGCACATAAATATGCTTACAAATGAGAGCAGCTCTAGAAGGCGCAGTGATAAAGCTTATTTTGATAGTATGCAGCACATGGTTAAAAGAAACAATCCCAAGCACATGGCATCTGTAACTCCCACAGTACTTACTGGTAAACCCCAGAACTTTCTAGCACATTCCAGGCTTCCCACAGTCTCAGTAAAACACAAGAGTGAGTTAGCACACTCAAAGCATGGGCCCCAACCCAGTTTCATTGCCAGCTGTCATAACTGCGGTGGAAGTCATGAATCTAAAAGGGAGAAATGTTTAGCTTTTGGTCAGCAATGCCATAAATGTAATAAATGGAGTCATTTCAAAGGATTTTGTAAATCAACAGGCCCACATTCTTTCATTAAAGGGGAACATTTTAAGAAATGAGTTGATCAGTTAGACTGTGATAGGCCTACTCTTTATGTTGATGGTATGTCAGTGCTTCATGAAACGGTTAATGCAGTTGATTTCAGGGCAAAGAATGAAGTATTTTGTACTGTTTGGATAAATGGCAAACCCATAGAGCTCAAAGTTGATACAGGTACTGAGTGCAATGTTATGTCTTCAAAAATATTTGCCAGAGTATGTAAAGGTGAAAGGCTTGATTTGGCAAGGTGTGTAAAACTTGTTGGTTATGGAGGTGAAGAAATTCAAACTGAAGGCCCATTAGTGCTTTCATGTTACTTCCAGCAGAGAAAAAGAAGCTACGACTTATTATTTTATGTGGTCAAGAGGCAAGTTCAGTCATTATAGCTCAGCTACGACTTATTATTTATGTGGTCAAGAGGCATGTTCAGTCATTATTAAGGCTCAGAGACTGTTTGAAAATGGGACTACTTTCATTTAATAAAGAAGTCCATTATGTTAGCTTAAAAGACCAGTATTCTAATTTTGCCCAGCACATTTTTTCTACCTCTGCAGATCTGTTCCAAGACAAACTACGCAAACACCCAGTTGTGTATTCCATGAAGTTAGACCCAGAGGTCAGTCCAGGTATCAGGCCAGCACGTAAAGTTCCAAGAGCCATGCAGGACATAGATAAAGCCGAGATGGATAAAATAGTGTGACAAGATGTGATTTGTCCAGTTGAAACTCCAACAGAATGGGTATCTTCTATGGTGGTAGATCATAAGAATAGCTCAGATGACATCAGAATATGTATTGACCCATGAGATTTGAATAAAGCACTAAAAAGACCTCATCATCCAATGCACGCAAAGAAGTCACAGCCTTGATGCCAAATGAGACTATTTTTTCTGTCCTAGATGCAAAGAGCTCATTTTGTAAATTCAGCTTGACAAAAAGTCCTCAATACTCATTACTTTCTGTACTCCTTTTCGTGGGTACAGATTTTTAAGAATTCCATTTGAGATAAATTCTGCAAGTGAGGTCTTTCAAAGTGCAATGGAGCAAATTTAATTTCTGGGTATCCTTGTGTTATTATAGTAGACGACATACTGGTCGGAGTTCGTGATGAAGCTGAACATGACAGAAACCTCAGAAAAGTTCTAAAAAGGGCATGTCAACTGAATCTTAAGCTCAATGCACAGAAATGCAAATTTAGGCTACAAGAAGTTCCTTATGTTGGTTATTTATTCATGGGTACAGGCCTGCAACCCA